>NC_064866.1:17722175-17832175 GCF_024139225.1 Suncus etruscus | reverse complement strand
AAATGGGTATTCTAAGTCAAGGTGGAGCCTTTTGTCAGTCTTTCTATCTGCCTCACTTTCTTCCGACCATCAAGTATTATTTTGATAAGAATAAATTACTAATATGTAATTACATTTACTATATTACAAACCATAAAATTATTGGCCAAAGAAAGATTAAAATTCAAATAATTTGAATGACTTCTAGAGACAATTCTAACGTGGTTACATGGTTCATTTTAAATAGAGTATAAGATGAAGCCTCATGTATGTATATATATGTATATGTACATGTCTCTATATATTAGTGTACTTCCTAGACTCCCTCCTTTGCACACTATCATATAATATTTTTCATCCTTAACTGCATCAGCATCTAATAAATTTGTACAACCATCAAGATATTACAATTTTCACGAAACAAATATTGAAAATAGTAGGTGATGTGTTCTAAATTATATTCTGCTTTATGTTTTGAAAATGTAATCATGTTAAGAAAATGATGATTGACAAAGTTACAAGAGGAAAAATCCATTAGAGATTGGAGATCTCTAATGTGTATGACGCACATACATCCAATTTGAAGATGTAATTTGTTCTTCATTATTAATACACACTTGTAAAATGAAGACTTAGAAACATGCTGTGCCAACATTAAAACATCAGAGTTGAATAAGATGAACAAATTATATTTATGTAAATTACAATTCAGTAAAAGTAGTTCTTAACTTAGTCTAAAAAAATCTAAAAATAATAAACTTTTCACATTTTCTAATTTTGTGTGAGAAGCTCAAACACTTAATTTAATTTTCAATTCAGATTTTCTTCCAATTAAATGAAGATAGAAATATTGAGTTAGAGTGTTGGCACGTGATGAGTTAAAATTTAGGATTAGTTGTATGGTACTCTAAATATATGACTTAAGAGAATGTGATGAGAAGTTGAGAACAATAAATAATCCATAAAATGTATTGTTTTTATACTTCTATTAAAAGATATATTCTTTAATCTTTTATATCAAGCAGACATAATAAAATCTCTAACATATTTTATAAAAAAGACTTTATAATGTACTTTTTTAGAATTTAGCTAACTTATATTTTAGTTCTTTTAATTTTAAAAAAGTAATGGCAAGTGCAAAAGAACATCTTTACACAATTTAGTTTGATGTATTTTTAAAACTTGTTAAAAGATAAATAAATTTAAATCTATTCATATTATACCTTATAATTTTTTACATTGTTCTCCAAAGCTAAAGTAAAAAAGAATATTTAGGGAGCCTGAGCAATAGTGAAATGGGTGTTTTGCATGTGGCTAACTTGGGTTCGATACTTAACATCTTATCTGGTTTCTTGAGAAACACCAGAAGTAATTCTTGAGTGGAGAGTCAGAAGTAAGTCCTGAGCACCACAGGGTATAGTCAAAACACAAACAAAAAATCCAAATAATATTTTAGTAAATGAATTTTAACATGTATTTTTCTCATGTCAGCAATTTCAGTTACTCCAAGCACTTAATAATATTTCTTCATAATTTATAGATACAATTACTCACTTGTTGGGCTTCTTTTGGCTATGTAGAAATAAAATTTTTGTGTTCTTATTTATATGGTAAATTTGAGAATAGAGATATTTGAGTAGCTTCCAGGAAATAAAATTGAAACAATTTTATTTTGCATCAAGTATGGATGTTTCTGTTTGTATACCTTAAATATTTTATCTCTTTGCTTATTTATATGAATACATATCGAGACTATGGTTTTCCAGAGAAACAAGCAAAGGCAGTTCCCACTATACATTAATTTGAATTATAAATGATGACCCTGAAATAAATTTAAAAATCAAGACCAAAATTATTTTCTTCTGTAGATATTTATTTTAGTTTATTTTATAGAAAAAATAAATGAGATAATATGAGGTAATTAATTAGCATTTATGCTAAATATAGGTGTTATACCATACAGAGCACAATTTACTTTATGATTGCAAATTTTTAATTGGAAGGCAAAAATTTAAAACTTTTTAGAATCAAATATGGAATAAACTTTTTAATAATATTTTAGAAAAGGAACACAGTAATAAAATAAATGTTATGTGTTCAAAGAGCAATATTTGTAGGTACAGTGTACTTAAATCCTACTAATTACTGTAAACTGATGATTTTGTGCCAACATCCTCATCTATAAAATAGAGGCAATAATTTTACCTACCTCAAAGTGTTGTAAAGAGGATGACATTTGCTTAAAATATATAAAGTAGTTAAGACAATACCTGCTACATAGCAGGACTATGGGTCAATAAGGACCTAGATGAGAATCCACAGTTGGCACCAGCATGCTCATATTAGAATAAAAGATGAAAATACTCAAAAAATAAAACTGTGAGACATAAGGTTGTCTCTTAAGACCTAGGTACATCACATATTCTATTAGCCATACCAGTCATACAGCAAAACATAACTTCAAAAAGTCAAGAAAATACAGACTTGTCATGTCATGTTATTCATGAGATAAAGAACACATTTTTTGAAATCTTATAAAAATAGTACATGTAGTTATCTACTATCCGCTACTTGTGAGAATGATAATTTGAGATTTGGTTGTACAGAATTGTGGTGCTGGTTGACAGTTTGAGTAAAAATGTCAAGATTTTTGCTCATCAACTTGATCCAGAAGAGTTTTAAGAAAGAAGTAGGGGAAGAGTTTTAAGAAAACTTACATCAGAGAAAGTGGGACATTTTAATGAGTGTCACTTTGAAGTTAGGATATTCTTTATATAATCTCAAAGAAAAAAGTTTATTTTGAAATCACTACTGCTATTTATCTGCTTATACATTCAGTCTGGGCCTGAAGTTCATAAACAATGTATTACACGAAAATGCATGTGTGTGCTGCACACACGTTAAATCCTAGATCACTTAAACCTAATTAGTTTAAAAGTTTTAAATCATTTTTTAAATTATTTATTCATTTATTTATTTGGGGGTTTTGGAGTCACACTTAGCAATGTTCAGGGCTTACATCTGGCCCTGTGTTCAGGGGTCAATCATGATGGATTCATAGAACCACATAGGGTGAAGGGGATCAAACAATATGGGGTCCCTGACACAGAACCAGTTTTGCCAAGTGCAAGGCAAGCACCCAACCACTGTACTATCTCTCTGGATCATAAAAATATTTAAAAATTTCATTTAAGCAGCTCATCCATTATTTTATTTTATTTTTCATCCATTATTTATACTGATTCAGTATACCACATATAATTGTTAACTGTCTCTAGAATGTACAGATATTTTAAAAACACATATGCTATATGTGAGAATGTGTATAATTTAATGACAATTATAGAATATATAAATATATAAATATATTATATTATATAAATATATAATATAATAATATAAATATATATTTACATATAAATATAATATATAATATACATAAATATATACATATATAAATATATATAATACAATAATATAAATATATATATATATAATAAATAATATATAATATATAATATACATAAATATATTATATACTATAATATATAAATATACATAATATATAATATATGATATATAATATATAAATTATATATATATATAACATATATTATATATAATATATAAATATATAATATATATTATATATAATATATAAATATAATATATATTATATATAATATATATTATATATATAATATATATTATATATAATATATAAATATATAACATATATTATATATAATATATATAATATAATATATATAAATATATAAATATTTATATATTATATATAAATATATAAATAAACATATATAAATATATCACATATATAAATAATAAATATAAATAAATAAATATACAAATAAATATATATAAATACATATACATAAATATATAAATATATATTATATTATATAATATACATAAATATATTATAATATATAAATATATTATATTATATAAAATATATAATATATATATAAATTATATATAATAGATAAATATATTATATAAATATATAAATATATAAATAAATATATATTGATATATAATATATATAAATAATAAATAAAAATAAATAAATAAAATAAATAAATAAATAAAATATATAAATGTATTATATATTATAATATATAAATATATAAAATATATATAATATATAATATATATAATATAATATATATAATATATAAATATATAAATATATTATATATAAATATATAAATATATAATATATATTATATAGTATATATATTCTATAATTGCACATAATATATTATAATATTATATTAATATAAAATATACTGTAGTATATATACTTTTATAAAGTATTTTATATAATATATTTTATTATTTTATATAAATATATATAATATTTTATAATGTATTTTATATGATATATTTCATACTATTATAAATATATTATTTTAATGTATTATTACATATTATGTGATATATATTTATGCTATATAGTTATATATTATATATAGAATATATGAGTATATCATATAAAGTTTTCATTTAAATATGTTGGTTTTATAAATCCTATCTTATATATTTAGTTTCTTTTAATAGCTTATGCTACTCATGAAAATGAATGTCTAAATATATGTAATAACTTCTCATATGAGTTGAATTGATTACCCTTTATGTTGTTATACATAGTGTCTAAACAAATACTCCAGCACTTATTACATTTAGTTTCCAAATACAGAATTAATCAGACTGCAATTGCTAGATTAAATTTATATAAATGTTCCTTGCCAAGGTACTTTTTAAAACTTTTTTACAAAACTGTTCTCTAATTGTGTTTAAGTTAGATACCAAATACTTGTCTGTATTCAACATTTTAAATTTTTTCTTATCTGATCAAATAAACATTTATTTTGCATTTATGAGATTAAGTACCTGTCAGGTAAAATGAAAGCTGATGCTCAGAACCACTCCTTTGTTACTCTCCATTTAATTTCCTTCCCATAATATGGGACTAGAAATTAGGGTACTTTTATTCAAATTCTCTTCTTAAAAACATACCCATTAAAACAAGTTTAGCATTCTAGGCATTTAGAATTGCCAATCATTATTTGGATAGTCGAAGGAGGTGTTTCTTCCTTTTACAGGTAAGAAAATGCACCAGTGTTAGTCAAAGTGTGATTTTTACATCTCTGAACCTCTGTCTGTAGCAGTTGTAACAATCTAGGAAAAAAAATACCATTTTTAAATTTTTTTATTTAAACAAATTTATTACATACATGATTGTGTGTAGGTTTCAATCATGTAAAGAACACCACCCATCACCAGTGCAACATTTCCATCACCAATGTCCCAAATCTCCCTCCTCCCCACCCAACCCCCGCCTGTACTCTAGACAGGCTATTTATTTCCCTCATACATTCTCTCTCTTATTTTTTTTTATTTAAACAACTTTATTACATACATGATTTGTTTCGGTCTCAGTCATGTAAAGAATACCACCCATCACCAGTGCAACATTCCCATCACCAATGTCCCAAATCTCCCTCCTCCCCACCCAACCCCAGCCTGTACTCTAGACAGGCTTTCTATTTCCCTCGTCCATTCTCATTATTAGGATAGTTCGAAACTTAGTTATTTCTCTAAATAAATCCATCCCTGTTTGTGGTGAGCTTCATGAGGTGAGCTATAACTTCCAGCTCTTTTCTCTTTTGTGTCTGAAAGTTATTATTGCAAGAATGTCTTTCATTTTTCTTAAAACCCATAGATGAGTGAGACCATTCTGGTTCTTTCTCTCACTCTCTGACTTATTTCACTCAGCATAAAAGATTCCATGTACATCCATGTATAGGAAAATTTCATGACTTCATCTCTCTTGACAAGTGCATAATATTCCATTGTGTATATGTACCACAGTTTCTTTAGCCATTCCTACATTGAAGGGTATCTTGGCTGTTTCCAGAGTCTTGCTATGATAAATAGTGCTGCAATGAATATAGGTGTAAGGAAGGGATTTTTGTATTGTATTTTTCTGTTCCTAGGTATATTCCTAGGAGTGGTATAGCTGGGTCGAATGGGAGCTTGATTTCCAGTTTTTGGAGGAATCTCCATATCGCTTTCCATAAAGGTTGGACTAGACAGCATTCCCACCAGCAGTGGATAAGAGTTCCTTTCTCTCCACATCCCGGCTAACACTGCTTGTTCTTATGTTTTGTGATGTGTACCAATCTCTGTGGTGTGAGGTGGTACCTCATAGTTGTTTTGATTTGCAGCTCCCTGATGATTAGTGATGTGGAGCATTTTTTCATGTGTCTTTTGGCCATTTGTATTTCTTCTTTGTCAAAATGTCTGTCCATTTCCTCTCCCCATTTTTTGATGGGATTACATGTTTTTTCCCTGTAAAGTTATCTCAGTGCCTTGTATATTTTAGAGATTAGCCCTTTATCTGATGGGTATTGGGTGAATAGTTTCTCCCACTCAGTGGGGGGCTCTTGTATCCTGGGCACTATTTCTTTTGAGGTGCAGAAGCTTCTCAGTTTAATATATTCCCATCTGTTAATATCAGCTTTCACTTGCTTGGAGAGTGCAGATTCCTCCTTGAAGATGCCTTTAGTCTCAATGTCCTGGAGTGTTTTACCTACGTGTTGTTCTATATATCTTATGGTTTCAGGTCTGATATTGAGGTCTTTCATCCATTTGAATTTAACCTTCGGACATGATGTTAGCTGGGGGTCTAAGTTCAATTTTTTTGCAAGTGGCTAGCCAGTTGTGCCAACACCACTTGTTGAAGAGGCTTTCTTTGCTCCATTTAGGATGTCTTGCTCCTTTTTCAAAAATTAGGTGATTGTATGTCTGGGAAACATTCTCTGAGTATTCAAGCCTATTCCACTGATCTGAGGGCCTGTCTTTATTCCAATACCATTCTGTTTTGATAACTATTGCTTTGTAGTACAGTTTAAAGTTGGGGAAAGTAATTCATCCCATATTCTTTTTCTCAATGATTGCTTTAGCTATTCTAGGGTGTTTATTGTTCCAACTGAATTTTAAAAGTGCCTGATCCACTTCTTTGAAGAATGTCATGGGTATCTTTAGAGGGATCGCATTAAATCTGTACAATACTTTGGGGAGTAATGCCATTTTAATGATGCTAATCCTGCCAATCCATGAGCAGGGTATGTGCTTCCATTTCCGTGTGTCCTCTCTTATTTCTTGGAGCAGAGTTTTATAGTTTTCTTTGTATAGGTCCTTCACATTTTTAGTCAAGTTGATTCCAAGATATTTGAGTTTGTGTGGTACTATTGTGAATGGGGTTGTTTTCTTAATGTCCATTTCATCCTTATTACTATTGGTATATAGAAAGGCCATTGATTTTTGTGTGTTAATTTTGTAGCCTGCCACCTTGCTATATGAGCCTATTGTTTTTAGAAGCTTTTTTGTAGAGACTTTAGGGTTTTCTAGGTAGAGTATCAAGTCATCTGCTAACAGCGAGAGCTTGACTTCTTCCTTTCCTATCTGGATTCCCTTGATATCTTTTTCTCGCCTAATCACTATAGCAAGTGCTATGTTGAATAGGAGTGGTGAGAGAGGACAGCCTTGTCTTGTGCCAGAATTTAGAGGAAAGGCTTTCAGGACAATATTTGCCTCTGGCATGTGATAGATGGCCTTAACTATATTGAGAAAGGTTCCTTCCATTCCCACCTTGCTGAGAGTTTTGATCAAGAATGGGTGTTGGACCTTATCAAATGCTTTCTCTGCGTCTATTGATATGATCATGTGATTTTTATTTTTCTTGTTGTTGATGTTGTGTATTATGTTGATAGATTTATGGATGTCAAACCAGCCTTGCATTCCTGGGATGAAACATACTTGATCGTAGTGGATGATCTTCTTATTGAGGCATGGAATCCTATTTGCCAGGATTTTGTTGAGGATCTTTGCATCTGTATTCATCAGCGATATTGGTCTGTAATTTTTTGGTAGCATCTCTGTCTGGTTTAGATATCAAGGTGATGTTGGCTTCATAAAAGCTATTTGGAAGTGTTCCTGTTTTTTCGATTTCATGAAAGTCTTGCCAGGATTGGTAGAAGTTCCTCTAGAAAGGTTTGAAAGAATTCACTAGTAAATCCATCTGGGCCTGGACTTTTGTTTTTGGGCAGACATTTGATTACTGTCTTAATTTCCTCAATATTGATGGGTGTGTTTAGATATGCTACATCCTCTTCATTCAACCATGGAAGATTATGAGTCCAAAAATTTATCCATTTCTTCCAGGTTTTCATTTTTAGTGGCATAGACTTTCTCAAAATAGTTTCTGATTACCCTTTGGATCTATACCATATCAGTAGTGATCTCTTCTTTTTCATTCCTAATATGAGTTATCAAGTTTCTCTCTCTTTCTTTGTTAATTTTGCCAGTGGTCTATCAATCTTGTTTATTTTTTCAAAGAACCAAATTCTGCTTTCGTTGATCTTTTGGATTGTTTTTTGGGATTTCCACTTCATTGATTTCTGCTCTCAGCTTTGTTATTTTTTTCTGTCTCTCTATTTTTGGATACTTTTGTTGAGTACTTTCTAATTCTATGAGCTGCATCATTAAGCTATTCAGGTATGCCCCTACTTCTTTCCTGAGGTGTGTTTGTAAAGCTATAAATTTTCCTCTCAGTACCACTTGCTGTGTCCCATAGGTTCTGATAGTTTATGTTTCCATTTTAATTTATTATTAGGAAGGTTTTGATTTGCTCTTTGATTTCTTCTCGGACCCACTGGTTATTCAGTATTAGCCTGTTTAACTTCCAGGTATTAAAGTTTTTCTTCTGTGTCCCTTTGTAGTTCACATATAATTTCAGGGCCTTGTGGTCAGCAAAGGTAGCCTGCAAAATTTCTATCCTCCTGATATTATGGAGGTATGTTTTATGTGCTAGCATGTAGTCTATCCTGGAGAATGTCCCATGTACATTAGAGAAGAATGTGTATCCGGGTGTGTATCCGGGCTTCTAGGGGTGGAGTGTCCTGTATATATCTTCTAGGCCTCTTTCTTCCATTTCTTTTTTCAGGGCTAGTATATTCTTGTTGGGTTTCAGTCTGGTTGACCTGTCAAGTCTTGAAAGTGCTGTGTTGAGGTCTCCCACAATTATTGTGTTGTTATTGATATTATTTTTCAGATTTGTCAACAATTTTATTAAATATTTTGCTGGCCCCTCATTCGGCGTATATATGTTTAGGAAAGTGATTTCTTCCTGCTATACATATCCCTTGATTAATACAAAATATCTATCTTTGTCCCTTACAACTTTCCTAAGTATAAATTTTGCATCATCTGATATTAGTATGGCCACTCCAACTTTTTATGGTTGTTGTTTGCTTGAATGATTTTCCTCCAGCCTTTCATTTTGAGTCTATTTTTGTTCTGACTATTCAGGTGCATTTCTTGTAGGCAGCAGAAGGTTGGATTGAGTTTTTTTGATCCATATGTGTCTCTTAACTGGTGCATTTAGTCCATTGACATTAAGATAAAGAATTGTCCTGTGAGTTAGTGCCATTTTTATATTGAAGTTTGGTGTTTCTGTGGTCAGTCTTGTCTTAAAGTAGGCTGTTCATTTTTTCTTTTAAGAATGGTTTTGAGTCTTTAAAGTTTCTGAGCTGTTGTTTGTCTGTGAAGCCATGTATTCTTCTTTCAAACCTGAAAGTGAGTTTTACTGTGTGCAGTATTCTAGGCGAAGCATTTATTTCATTGAGTTTTGTCACTATGTCCCACCACTGCCTTCTGGCCTTGAGTGTTTCCGGTGACAGTTCTGCAGTAAATCTCAAGGATGTTCCCTTGAATGTAATTTCTCTTTTCAATCTTGCTGTTTTCAGAATTCTGTCTCTATCCATGGGATTCAGCATTGTGACTAGGATGTGTCTTGGGGTGTTTTTTCTGGGTCTCTTTTAGTTGGTACTCTTTGGGCATGCAGGATTTTATCACATGTATTCATTAGCTCTGGTAGTTTCTCTTTAGTGAGTTCTTGACTGTTGATTCGTCCTGGAGATTTTCTTCCTGGGTCTCTGGGACTCCAATGATTCTTAAGTTGTTTCTGTTAATCTTATCATAGACTTCTATTTTCATCTGTTCCCATTCTTTGATTAATTTTTTCATTGTTTGATCATTTGCTTTAAGGCTTTTTTTCAATTTCTTCTGCTGTATGGAATTGTTATTCATCTCATCTTTCAGTGTACTAATTCTATCCTCAGCTGCTCTTAACCGGTGAGAAAGCTCAACCATGTTTTTCTTCAATTCATCTACTGAGTTCTTCAGACCTGTTTTTTGACCTGAAATTTCAGTTTGGAGTTTTCTGATTTCTATCTTCATATTCTCTTGATTCTTTTTTTAATTCTCTTGATTCTTATTAGTGTTCTCTTCTATACTTTCTTTGAGTTCTTTGAACGTCTTCTATATTGCGACTCTAAACTCCTTAACTAAGAGACTGGCTAGTTGGTTGGTCATGTTCAAGTCATCAGAGTTGCCATCAGCATTCTCTATGTCTGGCACTGGCCTGCATTGTTTCCCCATTGTCACACTTATATTGTGGGTTTTTCTACATGTTGTGGTTGTTTTTGTTGGCTAAAAGATGTGCACGGCCGGGAAGTGAAGAGGAGCGGCCATGCTCTCTGGCTCCACCCTTTCTGGGCTTGTAAACTCACCTCCAGGGAAGGCTCAAGGGAATACAAGCCATCAGCAGATGAGCCACACACACAGGATGAAATCAGGCCGAAAATGGAGCACAGCACAGAAGACAGGCAGATAGGGGTGTTTGGCATCTGAGTTCCAGCAGAGTTCAGTGGTTTCCCCTTTCTGGGCATGTAAGCTCACCTCCTGGGAAGGCTCCAGGGAAGGCGAGCTGTCTGCAGATGGGCCACGCACAGGATGAATTCAGGCCGAAGATGGAGCACAGCACAGAAGACAGGCAGATAGGGGTGCTGGCATCTGAGTTCCAGCAGAGTCAGTGGTTTCCTCTTTTTGGCTTGTACACTCACCTCCAGGGAAGGCTCCAGGGAAGGCGAGCCGTCTGCAGATGAGCCACACAGGATAAAATCAGGCCAAAAATGGAGCACAGTACAGAAGACAGGCAGATAGGGGTGCTGGCATCTGAGTCCAGTAGAGTTCAGGGGCTTCCCCTTTCTGGGCTTGTAAATTCAGCCATTTCTTACTCACTCCAGTTTTTTTGAGGGTGAGCTTCCCAGGGCTCTTAGGAGAGCTTCATAGATTCAGAAAAGACAGAGAAGCATAGTACAGGGCTCCCTTGAGGTCCTCAATTTCCTCAGAAGAAGCACAGCAGGGCAGAGACTCTGCAGGTGAAGCAATTAGCACTTCTACAGGTAGTCCCCACAGTCAGCCATTTCTTACTCCACCATTTTTTTTTTAAATAACAGCAGCAACTTCCAGATTCTGAAGCCTAACGTGAACTTTCCTGGTTTTTCTTCCAGTTATGTCAGTGAGTAAACACTTACTTTTCTGTACTAAATACCTTCTTGTTAGACATGACTACAGAAGTTTCTATTCTCCACAGAATACTTATTGTTATATCATTTTTCATGTTGATTATCTTTTACATTTATTTTTCATCAAATTGCAATATAACCAATGCTATAGTCTTATTTTTTTTTTTTGCTACCCAGATTTTCCTTATATATTTTTATTGTTCTTTCAAATTCAATTTTAGGAATCTTAACTCTTCATTTTTATAATTTCCCCATTTCATATTTGTTTTGTTTGTTGTGTTGCACCTTAAGGGGTACTCCTGATTTGGTGCTTAGCTATCAGTACTGGGAAATGAACCTATGTCTCTTCCATGAAAGTTTTATTTATAGCACTTTAAGCCATCTCTTTGCACTAAGGAATCACTCTTCTTAATCTTTTATTCCAAAAACAATAGTAAGGTTTCTTATCGGGGACCTAGGCACAAGGCATTTACCAATTATGCAACCACCTGTTTTAGTAAATGGGACTACATATGATTCACCAAGCATCAGCAGCAGTGAAGCTGAGCATAGAGGTAAGATAAAGCCCTCAGTATCAGCAGGTGTGGTCCAAAGCAAACAAAAATTAAATTAAAAAGGAAAACATAAAACACAGATGAGGCTGGAAAATATTTTTTTTAATTTAAATTTTTTTTTATTTTTAATTATGAGAACAAGGATGCAAAGAAAGAGGACAAGGTAAAGTTACAGTGGAAGGACAATACATAACATAATTCTCAGAAGTCCTCTTGCTGATATCCCAACTTTGAAATTTCATCCAAAGAACATTAAGATTGTAACACACTATAATATTTCTTAATAGCACACAAGGCAATCTAAAGCCATAAAACTTACATAACTCCTTAAACATTACAGGCATAGCATTTTTTTTACATTTCCATATTCATGCATATTAGCTTAAGTTACCCTCAAATCTTAACTGGGTTCTTTTTAAGGATTAGAGTCAAAGGAGCACAGCAAAAATGGTGTTAGAGTGGCAATTGTTGTTTGCATAGGCCCACCAAAATATGAGGGACATGGAAAGAAATAACCTTGGCCTAAATACAAAAAGACCCAACCCCTGAAGGTTCCTGGCACAAGACCAACTCTAGGCTCCAGGCAAGCTAGATCGTCCAATACAAGACATTGTCTGTAGTGCCAACACACTTATATTTTTCACACAGTCTCTGTTGTTGGTATCAAGCTTCTGTATTAACGATCCTGGTATCTGTATATCCAACATCAATCCAAGACATTGTCTGTGAGGCTGGAAAATATTTTATCCTACTTAACCCAGAGGATTCCCCAGGAACTCATATGGTTCCTTGAACATGGTCAGAGGTGTCACTTCTGATCACTGAGCCAATAGTTTTGAGCACTGATAGTGTGGTTCCTAATTCCTCTTTCTCCTCAAATACCTGTATGTGCAACCATTGGGAAAACTGAATAACCATATGAAAGAAAAGGCAGAAAAGGACAAAAAACTGAATTTAAATCTCACAACATACACAAATGCATATTCAAAGTGGAACAAAAACATCAATATTAGACCAGAAACCTTAAACTATATTCAGGAAAATATAAAAAATGCTCCAAAAACTGAATTTCAAAGGTGTGTCTAATGCTATGTTTCTACCAGCAAAGATAATATAAATAAAAATAAACAAGTGTAACTGCAGGACATTATTAAAATTCTGCATGGCCAAATAATATTTTTTTGTCGCTGGCCAGCTGAGTCAGGCCGCACTGAAAGGGGCTCCAAGATGACTCTATAGGAGAAAGAGAGCAAGGAGTTGGTGAAATGTGGGTACAAGAGACCAAACACACTCAAGAGTAGTTAGAACTGAGTTCGATTTATTGGGAGTTCTCTTCATATTTAAGCAAAAAATTATCACTAGCAGAAATTTGGGTAGATCAAGTGTAACATGCTTTTTGCTATAAAATAAACATTACATGTCAGCATAATCATTAGACAATCAATTATCTAAACATTATATGTATATTGTAAATTCTTTGTCCTCAGTTTTATTTACCATAACCAGAAATTAGACAAGTACTTATTATTTCCTTTTTAATATAATTCTTGGTAGTCAACAGAAATCAGAAAAATACTTATTCTTTCTTCTTGGATTATTCTTACTAGCCAACTATTAATGGACAAAGTACAACCCTATTGTTCATTTAATATTATACTGAAGAGCTATTGTGAAAAAAGGGCAGATGTAATTAAGAGACCAAACACACCTGTAACCTACACAATACTAAATAACTGACTAAAATATTAGGATTGATTCTACCAACTTAAGAAAAACTATTATTATGCATTATTCCATCAATTCACAGTAAGGTATGTTCCAGCAATTGTTTAATGCAAGGGGCAGTGACACACAGGTTTTTCTTTTACGTACTTGGCATTGTTAATTCTCATAACACATTAATATTTAGTAAGTTTATTGTTGTTATCCTGCCAACCACTGACCTAAGGCACAACTGGTCTTTTCTCAGCAGTGTCTGCCAGGACTGCACCCTCTTTTTCAGGGGGGAGGCTTAGTCTGCACCACAGCAGTCCTGCTGGCATTCAGCCATCATGCCTGTAGGTCAGGGGCTACAGCATTTTTTGTTTGGGGGTTTGTTTGGGAGAGGTCACTAGGTGATGCTCAGTTAAAGTTTACTCCTGTTCTGTACTCAAGAATTATTCCTGGGGCTGGAGAGATAGCATGGAGTTAGGGCGTTTGCCTTGCATGCAAAAGGACTGTGGTTAGAATCCCGGCATCCCATATTGTCCCCGAGCCTGCCAGGAGCAATTTCTGAGCACAAAGCCAGAAGTAACCCCTGAGCCCTGCCCGGTGTGACCCCCACAAAAAAGGTAAAAAATATGTAAAAAAAAGAATTATTCCTGGTGGTTCTTGAGGCTGGGATGCTAGAATCCAACTCCAGTGTGCCATATGCAAGACAAGCACCTTACCCTCTACCAGGAGTCTCAAACTTGTGGCCTGTGGGCTGCAAATGGCCCTCCGTACATTTTGTGGCCCTGTCCTAGAGGAATCTTTTTTGTTTTGTTTTGTTTTTGTTTTGTTTTAGTTGTTTGGGTCACACACCCCAATGTTCAAGGCTTACTACTGATTTTGCACTCAAGGATCACCTCGACTTTGCCTCCTGCGGCCCCCAGGTAAATTGAGTTTGAGACTTCTGCCAGAGTTCTCTCTGACCCCAAGAAAAAGACATTGTTTAAAATTAAAAGACAACTGACTGAATAGGGAAGATATTTGCACAGAACACATAAGATAACAGACTAATTTCCAAGATATAAAGCTCTCATAAAGCGCAACAGCACAAAAACCAATAACCTCTTCAGAAAATGAGAAGAGGAAATTAACACTTTCACAAAAGAGGGTATATGAACTGCAAATAAGTATATAAAATGTGTTTATTGCCACTTTCTATCAGGGAAATCCAAATCTATTTGATAATGAATTATCATTTTACACCAGTGAGAAATGGCATAAATCAAGACTAGAGAGTTGGTGTTAGTGGGGTTATGATGAAAAAGGTAGCCTCATTTGTTGCTGGTGGGAATGTTGTCTGTTCAGTCTCTGTGGAAACACTATGGAGATTTCTCAGAAAAGAAGAGTTTCCATTGGACAATTCAGTAATTTCACTTCTTGGCACTTACTACTCCCAAAACAGTCATATGTACCATGTTCACTGTAACATTTAGTAAGTATCCAGGATAAGAAAATAGTCCAAATGCCCAAAGAAAGATGAGTACATGAAGTAGTTGTGATGTAAGTACACAATGGAACACTGTATAGTCACAGGAAAGATAAAATCATGGAGCTGGTTGCAACTTGGTTGGGACTGGAGATTGACTTGTTAAGCAATCTAAGACAAAGAGAGAGAACGATTATTGAATGTTATCAATTTAATGGTGAGATATAGAATAGCAGCAGATCAAGGCAATAATAGGTATCAATATAGACCTTGGCCTTTAAACACAGAAATGAGAATGTCATGGAAAAAGGTGAATGAAGAAAAAGAAAAAGGATCAGGCTGAATATCTTAAGACATTGATCAGGGCACTTTGACACTTTAGTGGTATAAAGATGAATTAATTGTAAATATCAAAGCCGTAAGTTTCAATGCTATTGTAAATATGCTTCTCATTTATAAATTTATAAATATAATTAAAGCCCCCCAAATTAATTTGATAAGTAACCAGGGTTATATTTGAAGAAAATTAGATTATTGGTAAAGAAGCACTGATACTTGCGTTTTGTTTGGTGTCAGAGCACTGCATGCCTGAAACTATTATTTAGATCTTTATGAATGAAATGACAGTGCCTGAAGATATTTTAAGGGTTAATTTTTAATAATCTGTATAAAGTGTAACATATAAAGTATAACTAATTTCAATTAGTTTTCTAAGTCATTAAAGTAATGAAATCATGTATTCTGTCTTTATGACATTTTATCTTTTATAACTTATTTTCTTATAATAATAAAAATTGAGGAACCAATGATTCATTGCCTTAGAATTTTTCATGGAAGTTTTCCTTAGTTTTCTTTCCTAGCTGTGCTTGGGGAACCATATGCAGTACTAGGCATTGGACTTGGGTTGACTACTGCAGGTCAAGCACATTAACCTCTGTACTCTCTCTGGACCTGCTATGTCTAATTTTTTTAAAGTCATAAACCAATTTCCAAAAGTTTAAACTGCTTGGGTGTGCAGCAATTTTTAAAAACATTTTATGTGTTAGATCCAGATGTAAAAATCTATCTAGATTCTCACTTCTTTTCTTTTCTTTTCACTCACTTCTCTTCTAAAGAAGGTGAGGGGCAACTTTGAGAAGCTATCTCAGGTAGGAGGATTTCAAAGGTGGAGCATAATAATTATGTGACAAATGAAAAAGATGGTTTTAGAGAAGAATTAAGTGAAAACAGAGCCCTTCCAAAACCTGAGTATTTCCAAAAAATAGTTCTGTACTCATCACTATGATGAGGACTGAGACTGACTCAAGTGTTGGTCTGTAGTATGTGCAACATGTCAGGCATCGATATGTGGGAAATGCCTGATTATAGATGATGGAGGGAAAAGATTCAACGAATAATAACTTCTTGAGTGAGGTTTTCTGAGATGAAGGAGTCAGTAGTCATTAGAGTTGGACATTAGGAGATGTTGGAGACCTTGCGCAGAATTGTTTTCTCTTCTCTCCCAATATATATTTTAGCTTTAGTAAAAATAGAAAAAGAAAGGAAAGGAAGAAAGAAACAGGAAGGAAAAATAGGAAAGTCAATCAAGAATATGAAATGACAAATAAAAAATATTCAATCCAACAGAAGGCAAACAAGGCAAAAGAAAAATTGCAAATGAGACAATTAGAAAACAAATAGCATATGAAAAAAAGAACAGATGGAGGTAATAGAAAGCAAATATCACTGCTTGTAAGCTGAAATGAATATATTAATATCATAAAAGGTAGACTTGTGATTAATAAAATATTTTTATGCATAAAATCATTTTATAATAGCAGAGATCAATTTAAATATAGGGCATAATATTCTAAAATTTTTATGGATTTATTAACATGATTTGAAAATAATGAACTTAAAATTATTGGCACTTCAAGGAAACCTCACCAAATCTATAATTCAGGGAACACTTTCAATTTTACTCTTGTAAAATGGATAAACAAATTCTGCATTTAATGGGATACTCAATCAGTAAAGATCAAGAATCTCAAACAAAACTATCAACTAATTTTACCTAATAGACATTTATGGAACACTACATAATTTTCAAATGCACAGAATTTTTTTTGCCAAAATTCTCTTACCTGATAATAATCTAAAAAGTTAAATAATTTAAATAGTAAAATTTGTTCAAAATCAGAAGACATGTCACCCTTTGATCTGTGCAAAAACCAAGATTGCTATATACAGATGACTGGTTGTTACAACCAGGACTAGACAGTACACATCCTGGGACCAACAACAACAACAAAAAGCTCTAACCTAGCTTTTTGCTCTACAATCTGCTCAACAAACAAGATCTCCAATTCCAGAGGTCTGACTGAGACAACAGCTAGTGAACAGGTCTTCCAGAAACATAATGAAAGACTCTGTCCCAGGCTCCATCCTAGGAGCAACATAATGACCAAGAATACCAACTACAGAAGATGAATTAAAACGACACTGAAGAAGCAGAACTGCTAGAACCACAAAGAAAGCCTTCATCATAAGCTCCATTCCTTGAGCTGCAGAGTCACCAAGATCTCTAGATACAGAGGACTAATTTTACCATCCATGACGAAGCAGAAGTCTTCCATACACCACAAAAGCACCAAGGGGAGAGTAAATGATCATGCAAGGAGTCTATAGTTAATCCCATGACAGTACACTTCAGGGATGGAGAAACCCTATATCTCCTAGGCCAAGGGAATTCCCTCTATAACATCCCCAATGATTACTGTGCCTATGCAGGGGGAAAAAGAAAAAAAAAAAGGAAAAAAAAGCACAAAATAATTATTTTTCCACATATATATTTATTTATTGATTGATTGATTTTGACGTCTTTATTTTGGTATATTTATTTTTTATTTTTTATTATTTTATCTTATCTTTCTCTTTCTCTTTGCACTCCAGCATGAATTGAATTCAGAACCGAGACTATTGTGTGGTGCTTCTCTTTATTGCTGTAGGGCTCACTGGATATTTAATTTGACATTTATTTTTGTATTGTTATGGTGTTTCAATTACCTTTTTCATGTTCTCTCTCAAATTGAGGCTGATAGCCACTAGAAGAACTCCGCCCATTTTCAGCATATTTTTTTAAATTTATTTATTGATTTATTTATTTTGCTTAATCTTTACCCCATTCTATTGCCTTTCTATCTCTCAAGCAATACCACATAACTCAATTTATCTAGGTTAGCCTCTCAAATAGAGGGAGAAACAAGGGAGGGCACCAGGACCAAACAGATGTATGATCACTGATAGTAAACTAGACAAAGAGGGGACCAACTACTCTAGCAGCCTGGGGGGGTGATGGTGGAGGATATGGGTTGCAGAAAGAAAACAGGGAAGGGTGGAGGACAAATTTGGTGGTGGGTATTCCCATGATTTAATGTTAATATGTACTTAAAATATTAATGTGAAAGATATGTAAACCACTATGATCAAAATAAAAATTAAAAATAGTTTGTTGTCCAACCACATGGAAATAATTAGAAATAAAAATACAGCGTATTTGACTTTTGACTTCTTTTTTTTCCCTCTTATTTTGTACCCCATTCTATTGCTTTCCTTGTCTTCAAACAAAACCACATACCTCGATTTTTCTAGCTCTTCCTCTTAAATAGAGGAGAAAACAAGGGAGAGTTCCAGGACCAAACAGATATGTGATCACTAATAGTAAGCCAGACAAAGAAGGGTCCACCTACTCTAGCAGCCCAGGGTGTGATGGTGGGGTATATGGGTTGTAGAAAGGGAACTGGAATGGGAGGAGGACATAGTTGGTGATGGGTATTACCCTGACTCAATGTTAATATGTACCTAAAATACTACTGTGAAAGATATGTAAGCCATTATGGAAAAAATGTGTTTTTAATCAGAAACTTTCTTTGATTTGCATGTATTATTATTATAACAATTATATTATATGTTATATTAGGTCACTATATTATGTTATGTTAGTTTACCTCATTATGTTAATCAATTTTGTTTCTTGAATAAATTCTTACAATAAAAAAATTATGAGGAAAAAAAAGAAATAAAAATAAAAGGATTCCTGGTATAACCCTAAATATTTTGCCTAAGTTTTCTAAAGAAGCAGAATCACAAAACCAATAAAGGGTAGTGGGGACACTGGTGTGTGTAAGATGGGTGGCAAAATGGGGATGAATGGAACAACTGCTCTGCCACTTACAAAAAATAAACTTGGACTTATATCTAACAACATTAAATGGATTAAAGACCTTGATATCAGACCCAAAACTATAAGATATCTAGAAGAATATATATAGAAGAATATATATAATATAGGCAAACACCCATGACACTAAAACAAAGTCATCTTTAAGGAGGAACCGCCACTGTCCAAACAAGTGGAAGCAGAGATAAACAGATGGGATTACATTAAAATGAGAGTTTCTAGAATTCAAAGGAAACAGTGACTAGGGTAAAAAGTTTACCCACAAAATGAAAGAAACCATTCAAATAATACCCATCACATAAAAGGTTAATATCTAAGATATACAAGTTACTGATAGAATTTAACAAAAAAAAATCTAACCCCATCAAAAAGTGGGTAAAAGAAATGAACATATATTTTCTCAAAGAAGTAAAAATGGCCAAAAGGCACATGAAAAATACTCCACTAATCATGCAAATAAAATGATAATAAGATATTATCTCTTGCCACAGAGATTGGGTACACATCACAAAGAACAAGAAAACCCTTGATGGCATGGAAATAGAGAGAAAGGAACTCTTAGTCTACTGCTGGTGAGTATGCCATCTAGTCCAAACTTTTGGAAAATAATATAGATGTTCCTTAATATACTGGACATTGAGCTCCCATATGATCCAGCAATATCACTCCTAGGGATAACCCTAAGACAACAACAACAAAGAAAACCCAATAAAATAATGACCTCTGTACTCCTATGTTTATAGCTACACTATTTACAATAGCCAGAATCTGGAAACAACCCAAATTTCCAACAACAGAAGAGTGTCTAAAGACCCTGTGGTACATCTATACAATAGAATACTATGCAGCTGTTAGAAGAAATGAAGTCAAAAAAATTGCTCATATATGGGTGGATTTGGAGACTATTATGTTGAGTGAAATAAGTCAGAGCAAGAGAGATAAGCACAGAATAGTCTCACTCATATGTGGGATTTAAGAAAAATAATAGCCTATAATAATAAAACTGAGAGACAATAGAAATGAGAGCTGAAAGACCAGCCTAAGATAACAAGCTCACCACAAAGATTGATAAGTGCAGATAGAAAAATATCTACACCAACAGCTACCATGACATGACAATGATATAGAGAGAAATGCAATACTTATCTGGAAACTAGGCAGGGGGTGGAGGAGAGAGACAATGGGAGAACAGTAGTGGTGGGAAAGTTGCACTGTTGAAGGCTGTGGGCATTTTATGGCTGAAACCCAATTAAGAACATGTTTGTAATTTGTGCTTAAATAAGGGAATTTTTAAAAAAGAATGCAAATTAAGGAACTGGCTTTATCTGTAAGAACCTGAAATCTATCAAGTCAGAGTTAATCTCCTAGTTTTGAATATGAAGACTTTAAAAATAAGCGTAATTTTTATGCAGTAATCTAGAAGCACAACTTCATCTTTAGTATACCTTTAAAGTCTTAACTAATTATACAGGGCCTACCCACTTTACAAAAGTTGGTAGAAGTTAATCTGCTTTATTTTAAATCTACTGCTTATAAATATTATTACAATTAAACTATATTTACAGTAACATCTGCATTAGTGTTTGCTCAAATACTTGGTCACCATAGCCTAGTCAAATAATGCATAACATTTACCATCATAATAGCAAAATAATAATTTATATTAATCATTGCTTAAAGGAGAAAGTAAGGGGGGGGTTAAAAATAAACTTTTATCTGAGTAAAAATGAGAAAATAATACGTTAAGTTGGTGGGATATAGCAAAAGCAGAGTTTAGGGGAAAACCAATGTCAATAAATATTTGTATTTTAAAAAATAAGTAGATTGGATATTATTTGCCCATCAATTACTTTAGCTTCTATTTTAACAAGCTAGAAATAAAGGAGGAAATAAACAGAAATTAGTGAAATAAAAACAGAAAGAACCAAAAACATCAATAAATATTAAATAAATAAAAGATAAATAAATCCAAAATTTAGTTATTTAAAAAGAGCAATATAATCGATAAACTTCTATTCAGACTAATTAATATTTGCTACTTAAATAATCAGAGAAACAACTTGCCTATAACAGGAATAAGAGAAATTATGTTAAGTATTATTCTTAGAGATAGTAAAGTGATTTTGAAGGAAGTCTACAAAAGTCTATGTAAATGCCCTTTCATTTTTCTATTAATGACCAAAGATCAAGAAGAGATTTCATATGCACATAACAAGAATTCTACAAATCAGAAATAGGTCACATAAAGAATTCTGTCATGTTGGCAAACTGATATGGTTTGTCAATCACCGAAGTTGTCAGAAAATAAGTTTCTGCTCTTTAAAATTCATAATGTATGTCTCAGCAGGCTTTCTTCAAGAAATCTATAATTAACATCATATTTAATGATTATAGACTGAATTATTTCTGTGTCAGAGAAATTGTACAGCAGGTAAGGTATTTTTTTTTGCACACGGAAGACCCAAAGTCAATCTCTGGCACCTATAAGTAGTTCTCAAACACTGCTAGAAGTGTAGAAGTGATCCTTGAGGGCATACACAGGAGTAAGTCTTAAACACTGCTCCCCACCAAAAGCATTAAAAAACTGTGTTGCTTTCCTTGAAATGGGAAAAGATTCAAGAATTTCAGCTCTCTGTTTTTTTTTTTTTATTATCATTCTTGGATAGCCTGGAATAGGCAATACAAAACCCAAAATATAAAAAAAGATATAAATCTGTCTTTATCCTCGGACAATATGGTCATGTAAGTAGAAGAATATAAGTAACCTAGATAAAAATATATACATAGTACATCATGGATGGCCAGTGATAGCACACTCTCACAGCGAGTAGGGTGCTTGCATTGCACAGAAACCAACTGGATTTGATCCCAGGCACCCAGAAGGTCCCCTTCCCCCAGGCAAACATGTTCCCTGAGCATAGAGACAGGAGTGTGTGTTAATTATTGCCTAGTTTCTCCCCCCAAAAAAAGGCAAACCAAAAAGAGTACATAATCTTAGCAATATTATACCATTTATAAGAATTTACAGCTTTCCAAGATCTGTAATTAAAATGTCCAAGAATAAGTGACTGGATAAAGAAACCATGATTTATAAAGATGATGGGATATTACTCAACTATAAGACAAGACAAAATTATGAAATTTAGATACATGAGTGGAACCAAAAGGAATCATGCCTGAACAAGTTAGTCAGAGGTTAAGGACAGATACAGAGTGACCTCTCTCATATATGGGGTACAAATCATAGTAAGAGAACAATAAATAGAAAAAGGCAATAGAACTGGAAATTTGGTTTCTAGACTAAGTTTACAAAGGGAATGTCTGGGAGGGGTCCTTGGTATGTTTAGTGGATAAAAATCAGTACTCTGGTGATGATTATAATGTTGGAACAACCTGTGTGTGGAACACCACCATCGGGAATCCCTGAGCACAAGCCAGAAGTAAGTCTGTTATGTTTTAAAAAACAAAAAGAATGAAATATAATGAAATAGGAAGCCTGAAGACATCGAAAAGAGATTGTTATCTGAGGGGAAGAGGAGAAAGGATCTTAAATAATGGAGGCTGTGAGAAATGTTGAATGCAATATTTAAAATATTAAATCATTTTGAGCCAAATCTAATAATGTTCAGATGGCTCTGCAGTCAGGAATTACTCCAGTGGGTACCATATGAGATGCTGGGGATTAAATCTAGGGATTAAATCAGTCTTGTGCCATGTCAAGTGTCCTATCTGCAATATTCCAAACCCATAAAATAATGAATCAATGGATAAATAAATAAAATAATTAGAATAAACAATGAGATGCATTAATCTTTAGTAAGGAAACTTTATCCTTAGGAAAGACATTTGTCCTAATCAGATAAATAAGGCTAAAAGTCCAAATACCAGAGATATGTTTATTATTTGTAATTCAGTTTTTGTTTCTTGATCTGGGATGGGATGGTACTAAAAAGCAAAGTACATGCCCTTCATGCCTGAGAATTAAGTGAGAATCCTAGCAACACAAACACAGACATACACACATGCATTTTTATTTTTTTATTTTATTTTTTTGGTTTTTGGGCCACACCCGAAGATGCTCAGGATTTGGAGGACCATATGAGATGCCAGGGGATCAATCCACAGTCCAACCTAGGCTAGCGCTGGCAAGGCAAATGCCTTACCACTTGCACCATTGCTCCGGCCCCCACACATGAATTTTGGAGAGGGCCATTAGCATTATCTTATTCAAAACATGAATGTAGAGTCTGCTGCAAAGAGCAGTTTTCAAAATAATGTAAATAATGTGAATTGATTTAAATAGTTGCCATGCTTTCTATCCTTGCATAAAAATAAAAAAATAGTGGTAGACTAATGGTTGAATTTTTTATGCTTATGGGTAAAGCATTACACCTAAATGTGTTCATGACTTTGTACTATATTTATAGAGAAATAAATGAAAATATAATGGAGAGGGCTACCAAGGAAACAGATAAATTGACACTTCAGAAAAAAGATATGTGACTCTTTGCTTTTTAAAAGGCAAATTTTTATTAAAACAATATTTAATTTTTTCTCACATTGTGTACATATATACATTGTTGCCCCATGAAATCAACTCTACCTAGGATCCCAGTGCTAAATAAAAGCTTAGAAAAAATAGTTTTGTAGACATATTGACTGGTGCTCAAAAACTACTCCTGAATCTGTGCTCAGGAGTCACACCTAGTGTTGCTTGGGATAACATATGCAGTACTGGAGATAGAACCATGGTAGGTTCATAAAATATAAGTGCCTTATACTCTGTACCATCTCTCTGGCTTCCTAATAATTTAAGCACAATTGTGCAGGAGTTTGACCACAACCGATCGCTATTCTTGAGAAGTATTGTGCTATATGGGCATGAGGAAACCTCTGTTTACTATGAAAAAGAGTATGCAGTGAACAGGGTAGAGAACAGTGGATAGGACACTTGACTTGCAACCATTCTAAGTCTACGTGCCTATAGCACATATGGTGTCATAAGTCCCATCAGAAAGGATCCCCTGAATACAGAGCCAGGGTTAACCCTTGAGCACTGCCAGGTATGCTAGTCTAAAGAGTCTAAACAGACTAGTAATGCCATCTGCAAGTCAGCGTCTCTGCTTTAAAAACACTTCTGGGTATTTAAAGAGAAACTGTTCTTAAAAGTCTTGCTAAAGCCCTCTTGCAATGTACATAATAAATTTCCTATGAGTCCTTACTTCTTCCTTTAGAAAATTCTTTTACTCCTATAACATAGAATCCTCACTTCATTTCATGGCCCATGGAAAGATCTTTTCTCTCCTTTTCTTTACAATTCTGTTCCTCGTATTGCATGGTGAAAAAAATCAAATGTACGTTGCGATTATTTTGAATTTTTCTCTTTATCTTCTACATTTATTAATTGGAAATATTCTAAAAGGATGGATAGTTGTTTTGCCTTTATTAATTTACATGTTTACTTATTTTAATATAAACTCATTAATAATAACTATGCTTTGAATTATACTATGGCACTATACAATTTATTTTGTTGCTCAAAATGTTTTGGGGCCAGAGTGATAGTACAGTGGATGGGGCATTTGCTTTGCACATGGCCAACTTGGGGTTGATCTGGGTTCTATCCCTGTCATCCCATATGGTCCTCTGAGCCTGCCAGGAGTGAATTCTTTTTCCTTCCTTCCTTCCTTCCTTCCTTCCTTCCTTCCTTCCTTCCTTCCTTCCTTCCTTCCTTCCTTCCTTCCTTCCTTCCTTCCTTCCTTCCTTCCTTCCTTCCTTCCTGTCTTTCTTTCATCTTTCTTTCTTTCTTTCTTTCTTTCTTCTTTCTTTCTTTCTCTTCTTTCTTCTTTCTTTCTTATTCTTTCTCTTTCTTCTTTCTTCTTTCTTTTCTTTCTTTCTTTCTTTCTCTCCTTTCTTTCTTTCTTCTCTTTCTTCTCTTTTTTTCTTCTCTTTTTCTTTTTCCTTTCTTTCATTTTCTTCTTTCTTTCTTTCTTTCTTCTTTTCTTTCTTTCTTTCTTTCTTTCTTTCTTTCTTCTTTTCTTTCTTTCTTTCTTTCTTTCTTTCTTTCTTCTTTCTTTTCTCTTTCTTTCTTTCTTTCTTTCTTTCTTTCTTTCTTCTTTCTTTCTTTCTTTCTTCTTCTTCTTTCTTCTCTTCCTTCCTTCCTTCTTCTTCCTTCTTCTTCCTTCTTCTTCCTTCTTCTTCCTTCCTTCCTTCCTTCCTTCCTTCCTTCCTTCCTCTCCTTCCTTCCTTCCATCCTTTCTTTCCTTCCTTCTCCTTCCTTCCTTCCTTCTTCCTTCCTTCCTTCCTTCCTTCCTCCTTCCTTCCTTCCTTCCTTCCTTCCTTCCTTCTTCCTTCCTTCCTTCCTTCCTCCTTCCTTCCTTCCTTCCTTCCTTCCTTCCTTCCTTCCTTCCTTCCTTCCTTCCTTCCTTCCTTCCTTCTTCTTCTTCTTCCTTCCTTCCTTCTTTCTTTTTCTTTCTTTGTTTTTTTTTTGTTTGTTTGTTTTTGGGCCGCACCTAATGAGGCTCATACACTCAGAAATCACTCCTGGCCTGGGGGACAATATGGGATGCAGGGGAATCGAACCACAGTCCATCCTGGGTCAGCCACATGCAAGGCAAACGCCCTACTGCTGTGCCACTGCTCTGCCCCCAGCAATGATTTCTGAGCACAAAGCCAGGATTAATTTCTGAGTGCCACCAGGTACTCTCCCAAAATGTTTTAGTTTTAATACAGCTTTTCTTGACCATCTTGCATCTTGGCTTCATCCTTTCTCCTCTCTTGATTCCTTCCTGTTTCTTCTTTAAAATATTTTTTTATGTTTAATGCTTTTCCCCATCTCAGAGCATAGATTATACTCTGTCACAAGTAGGCCCATTTCCTTTTATTGAAGATGATACCTTTACATAAAAATTGGAATATTATCTGTGGTCATTTATTGAGGTAACATTGGTTCTATGCTTCCCCATAGATTCTTTCAGCAGAGAGAATTAAGAAATATATGTATGTTCATTGATCCACACAACTGTTCTCTCTCTCTTTCTCTTTCATAAACACACACTTATTTAGTAAGTAAACAATAGGAATTGTTAATTTTATTTAACATATAATGTTTTATCTGTATATTAACCCATACACTCTAAGAAACTATTTTATTAGTAAAGTAATTAGCATAAATTAGCATATGGTTATTTTTCTTTAGTCTTGTAATATGCAGATAATATCTAGTTATAAAGAGTGTTATAAAGTTTCATAGGTCAACTTTCTTTACATCCCCACCACTGTGGTAATACCATATAGATTGCAGCTGATTTCTATATTTCAGTTTAAACTACATCTTCTAAGTAGTAAGTTATACTGAAGTGAGAACAGTTAATCTCCTTAAAAACAGAATAAATATTAAAGCAACTAAAAATAAACTAAGTTAAAATAAATAGGTAGAATAGACTTTCACGATTCTACTCATGATAAAACTGTAATCTAAATGATAATTTAATGATATCAAATAAATGGCTAATAAATATAGAATTTAGAAAAGATAAGTAAAGGATTAAAAGGCTGCTACTCACAGATTAGAAATTTAATATCCAGCATATTTCAGGAAAGATGGACATTTAATACTAAGGAAAATAAAGTTTCTGTCATTGATAGGAATGATTTATTATATATGATATGGCCTAGATAAAAGTACGTTCATTTATCTGATTTCATTTCCTTCAAATATCCTATTATTATAGGCATTGGCTTCTGAAATCACAGTGCCTTTGTTTAGTGTGTAATCTGAACATTTAATAGAAAGGTGTGGATTTTCCATTATTTGGGGCTCACTTTACTCATTTGTTTTATAAATTTAGAGAAAACCACCTAGTTAAAAGAGGAGTGGATAAATAGGATTGAAGAGAAGTTTGATACAGGATAAAGAGTACAAAATCGTAGTTATAAAATATTAGTCTTAGAAGATATAATGGGTAGTATGGGGACTATAATCATTTATATGAAATTGGAAATTTGAGAGTTACTAAAAATTATATGTGATATTTCCATAATAAATTTAAATGTCAAATCATCATTTTGTGTGTCTGGAGCCAAAATAAGGTATGCCAATTATACCTTCTAAATATATTACTTTAAGAAATATGGCTCAAATGGTAAAGTACAGGCCTAGCATGTTCAAGGCCCTGAATTTAATATATGGTACTACACTCATTCACCACTCATAATTTGCATTCAACCTCTTTGCACACATGGACACACACACACACACACACACACACACACACACACACACCTTAGTGTGATCCTGGTGGTACCCAGGATGCAGCATAGATCATTGCAGAATCTATGTAGGTTTGTCCATAAATCAAGGATCACAGATTGAGGCCCTTATTTAAAAAACAAAACAAACAAACAAAATAGAAAACAAATAAAAGTAAACTAAACTAAATTAAAATACTAAAGTTGTGGAGCTAGATACATAATATGTGCATAAGGTGCTTGCCTTGAATATGGTTTGCCTTGAATATGGTTCACTTCGGTTCATCCTTGGATCCCTCAATCCCTACCAGAGTGATCCCTAGAGCAAAGCCAGAAGTAACCTTGAGCACAACTTAGTGTACCCCTCCCAAACAAACAAAACAAAAATAGCACTTATCTCATTCGATTTATCTGACTCACAGATATTAGAATTAAATAACATAATTAGGGGCCAGAGAGATAGCATGGAGGTAGGGCATTTACTTTACATCCAGAAGGACGATGGTTCGAATCCCGGCATCCCATATGCTCCCCCAAGCCTGCCAGGGGCGATTTCTGAGCATAGAGCCAGGAGTAACCCCTGAGCACTGCTGGGTGTGACCCAAAAACCAAAATCCAAAAAAAAAAAAAATTAACATAAGGCAACATGCCAATCCATAGTCTATAAGTACAGTGAACATGGGAGTTTTCACTGTTCTTACTGGGACCCCATACTGATGGTACAGAAAGAAAGAAAGATGGTAAGAGTACATCTTCTACATCAGATTTCAAAATAAACATGGCATCAAAATTTTCTCCTAAGATTTCTCAAGTGGCTCAGAAGCAGAAAGACAATATTGTGCAAAGACTCTTTACCCCCAAGAGTGTTCTATTAGGCCTATAGTAGCATAGTACCTAACAAAAAATTATCCCTTTTCTCTAGTATCTCATATTTTCATAACTTTGGACATACTGAATGAAAAAGTAGAGATATTATAGAATAATAATAATAATGCAAGTATTGTCTACTTAGTATATCTTTACTTGAAAACTAGCAGACACTGGAAGTGTCTGAGAACCAAATTACTTGAGAAAAAACAACTGGAAATTTTTATATCTAAAAATTAATATATGACTGTCTATTCTACATAAACTAAGATGCTACAAAAACAGTAAATAGCAATTATTGAAAAACACTTTTCCTATTTGCAATCTGCATAAAACAAAATCTGTAACAATTTTTAAAAAATATATTGTTAGTTTTATTATGTAATTGGGAGAATTTTTTCTGTATTGGGGGAGAAAGAGTTTTTTGGGGGGGAATATACCTGGTAGTGTTCAAGGAATTCTTCTGAGTCTGTGCTCAAGGATAACCCCTGATAGGCTTAGAGAACCATACCAGTTACTGGGGAATGAATCAGGGTCAGCCGTGTGCAAGGAAAACATCCTAATCACAGCGCTAATGCTCAAGCTACAGAAAAAATTATTTTCCACTTATTTTTTATGTTTTATTTTCCTTTTGTAATTTTAATGAACTATTAAAAATGTAAAGAATATGAAGTGTAATAATAAAATTAACCACACAAAAATTAAAATATCAGAAAGGAAGGTCACACAGATATACATATATACATAGATAGATAGATAGATAGATAGATAGATAGATAGATATAGATATAGATATGGTTTGGGGCTACACCTGGTTAAGCTCAGGGGTTACTCCTGGCTATGCATTCAGAAAATGCTCCTGGTTGGCTTGGGGGGGACCATATGGGATCTGGGGAAAGAACTCTAGGTCAATTACATGTAAGACAAATGTCCTTCCAGCTGTGCTATATATTGCTCAACCTGGTCACAAATATCATTAAGTGCTCTCTCTCTGTTTGCATATAATTGCTCTAGCAATTATATGTAATTGTTATTTTTAATTTTCTGATTATGTCTCTTTATGTAAGTCTTTGTTAGTGTCCCATTCCTTTAAAGATGAATGGCATCATCATTCCTATAAATGCAGCTGAGCTTTGCTTCAAGAGTACATTTCTCTACCTCAATTTCTCTGATGTAGATAAGGAAAACTGGGTGTTCCAAATATCCCAGGATTTTTTTAAATAAATATATATACATTTAAAATTGTTCAACTGATAAATACATCAAAATATTATATGGTTTCATTTATCACATATGTGCTATACATTATGTAATTATTTATGACTTGGTTTTATTCATTCAACATAAATTTTAAACTTCATGTATTTGCAGATGTATGTAGTTCTTTCACTTTATTGCTATATATGTTGTTTGATGAATACAACCTGAATTAACATGAGTTTTCCAACATATTCCCTCACTCAAGGGCATTTGGATTGCTTTCACATTTTATTATGAAGTGGTGATGCTTGGGGCCGAAGAGATAGCATGAAGGTAGTGTGTTTGCCTTGCATGCAGAAGGACGGTGGTTCAAATCCCAGCATCCCATATGGCCCCCCCGAGCCTGCCAGGAGCGATTTCTGAGCATAGAGCCAGGAGTGACCCCTGAGTGCTGCCTGGTGTGGCCCCCCCAAAAAAAGTGTATGGATGAAATGGTGATGCTATGAATATCATTAATGCAATCACTATGCAAGACCCCAAGGCATCAGTTGCAAAAGTTGTATAACAATGAATGAGAATGGTCAATTCAAATTGTATTTTAAAGTTGGTTAAGCAATTTAACCTACCTTAATATAATAAAAAGTACTTTTTAAGTCTAGAATAAAGTCATGGCCATTTCCTGTTCTATTTTTGCCATGATGCCTTTAAATATAAAAGATCCTGCTCTGTTTTATTGTTTTGTTTTGTTTTGTTTTGTTTTGCTTTAGGGCCATACTAGTGGTACTTAGGAATTACTCCTGTTATTGCATTGAGAAAATTACTCCTGGTGGTGCTCATTTGACCATCTGAGATGCCAAGGCTCAAACCTGGGTTGGCAGAGTACAGGGCAATATTCCTACCTACTTATAATCTCTCAGGTCCTCATCAATTTTATTCCATGTTTTCTTGGACTATAAGCAAAGCCCCTGGCTCCAAAACTAGGACCTGGAGAGATGTGGGTCTGGAAGGAAATGTTGACACAGAAAATAATCCATACAGTGAAAAGGCGCAAGTACAGGTTCAAGAAATCCAACTAAGCCAGGAATCCCACCACACAAGTCTTCTGCTTCTAAGAAGGAAAGCAGCTTAGTGGAGGAAGACTGAAGAATGAGCCTTTTCCTTTTCCTCTCAAGAATCAGGTGCACCCTAAGGTGAACAAGGAATACCAAAGAGGGGGTCAGGTAATCTCATCACGAGAACACACCCTAGGGTGGAGGATAAATTCTAAATAGGGTAGAACCAGTAATCCAACATTGGGCCATCATATAGTTGTCATCTATTCTGTTCTTTCCTATGTGCACATTTGCAAACTTTTACATTCTAAAACATAAAATATATTACTTCAGTTATTATTATTATTATTATTATTATTATTATTATTATTGTTATTATTGTGGAGAGGATTTCCCACAAAGAACAAATCTAGAAGAAAAAGACCCAATTTCTGGTAATATTTTTCAGTGCGACATTGAACTGCGCATGAAGTTGGTACGTTCCCAAACATTTATTAAGCTAAGAAATCCTCTGACAGCCTGAGTTTGTTTTTCTGATATTTAATTTTACAACATTGTTAACTAATTCAGACCTGTTTTCCATTCAATTTTATAACATTGTTTATTAAGCAACAGCAACATATGTGAATTAATTACAAGCATCAAGAAAAATGTGGAGCTGAAAATGATTTTTCTAGGGTAGAAGAATGGAGGAATAAGAATGTTTTGTTATAGTTCTTTAATAGTGCCTTTTTGATGTTCTGATCTCAATATAAACTAAAAGATATTTTTCTCAAATAACATATTAACATTTTGCAATATTTTTTGGAATCAAATGAATAGAAGCAATAAATAAGGCTCCTTGTGAATCCATGTCCATCACCAGACACTAATATGTTAGACAAATGTCACTGAGCCCAAATAAATAAAAATGCATTTTTATAATCTTCTTAGAGACATTATCAATAGTGTGCTGTTAACCTGACTCCACAAGATGCAGTTTCCCATCTTTGAATAAAAATGGTTTTAGTTATCTTTCAGAGTTGAATGCTACAAGTTTTCTTTCTAAGAAATAATAAAAACATCTTTCAACATGATAGGAAGATATACTCTATGTCAGTTAAATGAAACATTAGTAGATGTTGTCTTATGTCAACTAAGGATACAGGCCTTTCTCTTGTTCCTAGCTTCTCCTTGGGTTTTGCAAGAAGTTCTGTTAACAGTGACCATTGCCTCCCCTACAGTGCTGCTGATTAGTTGCTGTGCTGAATGTTATTCTGCTGCTGATTGCCTCCTAACCAACACGGTCCCATCAAAAACAATCTGATACTCCACATTGCTTTAGAATGCTAGAAAATGCATTATCTGTGGACATCTTATGCCACCATGTTGGCATGCAGAAGTTTACTGACTCTAGATATGGAGAAATGCAAAGTTGAAAAATCATGTATTACTATAGGTATTAAAAAGACAATAGACTTATTCAAGTGACTAATTACTTTCTGAGACATTTTGTTCTTGAGTTCAAAGCATTAATTCAAAGTTTAACTTCACGGAGATTGTGATATATTCTTCTCACTCTTTAGTCATGGATCCCAGTTTTCTTTCACTTGATGATGTTTTTCTCAATGTATGACCTTATTTTTCTGGATGACTTTCTTCTCTAGTTTCTAAATGCATGATGCATAAAAACGTATATATTTATAGTCTTACATATTTTATAGTCTTTTGCTATTTTGTTAAATTTTTACATTTTGTTTATTCAACTGTTAATATCCAATGTTTTTGTTAGCATAATTCATCTTATTTAAAATGAAGTACATTTTCCCTTTTATGATCAATTATAGTCATTTAAAATTTTTTTTTAATTCAGACATACCAAGTAGTGCTGAGACACTTAGATATTTCTGAAGATGCTCAGCTAGATAGTGAGGATCTTGTTTTGGGGTTCAAAACTGTTCTTTTTGTTTTATTTTGTTTTGTTTTCTTTGGGTCACACCTCGTGACGCTTAGAAATTACTCCTGACTATGTGCTCAGAAATCACTCCTGGCGTGGGAGACCATATGGGATGCTGGGGGATCTAACCACAGTTCGTCCTAGGCTAGTGTGCACAAGGCAGACACCTTAAGGCTAGTGCCACTGCTCTGGCCCCAAGGGGGGGCATTGGCACTACTGAAGGGGGGTACTCTATTTATGACTAAAACTCAACTAAAAACATGCTTGTAATCATGGTGCTTAAATAAAAAATTATATATTAAAGAAACTATTTTATGACCCAATGGTGCTGGATGGTAGGGCTGAGGGAAATGGGCATAAAGTGTCCAGGATTCCAAATTTGGGCTCTCAAACATGTTAGGCAGGTATTGAATAATAGTGATTTCTTAAAGTTTAATTATTTTTCCTATATAATTACTACAATAAGAGTAAGAACAAGGTCAGAAGATGAAAAGTTGTGCTTAGAAAATGGATGGTATAGAGAGATTGCTGTTTCTGAGAAATATTATAGTTGGCTATTATTGAGCTCATGACTAGGTAGCTGGATAAAAGTTATCAAAGAATTGAGAGTTCACGGCATAGGAAGAATTATCTATGAATTTTTTAAGTGTCAAGAACCAAGAGAGGTGTAGTGTTAGAGAAATCAATAGCAAAACAGAAGATGAAATATTAAAACAAAAATGTGAGTCTTTCAGGTCAGATGTGACTCAGTAGCCAAGTTCACACCTTGCAATCTTGAGACCTTGGGTTCAATTCCTAATTTTAAAGCAAAGGTAAATTATCCCTCTAGGTAGAATAAATATTTCATACATGATTGAAATATTAGAGATACAGTTTAGAGTTGGAAATTAAAAAAAAGCATGTGAAATTGGGAATGAAGAAGAAAGATACAAAACTTCCTTTTCATACCAGTGGCACACAGGTGTATAAAAGAAACCAGCTATACTTTGAGAATAACATCTGCAATCTGTGTCTTTAGAAGGAATTTGATTTTAAAGGAATAAAAGCACAAAATAAGAGAGGTACTTAAAAAGAAAGCACTGAATATGCTATTCTTTTTGTAACTTAAGTATGTTCCATTTTAAAATCAATTTAGAAAAACATGTTGGTTTAAGTTCTGAGCTAACAATTGCTTTGGGCTTGAAATAAAGAATTTATATAATGAAAAATAGGAAGTCCACAATGCCTTTCTATTCTTGAAAAACGTATTTCACTGATAGAGACCCTCTGCACTATGTGGAAATTGGATATGTATACTAGCAAACATATAAACATATAAACCTATAAACATCCATTCTTAGTTTTGTATCAATATGGTTACTGGTTTGCAGTTACAGAGATCTTGAGATGCAAAATGTTAGGAAGGATCCTTTTATTGACAGAGAGGTAGGCAACTAAACTTGTCTAAATGAAACTAATAGTATGTCACTGAAACAAGTCTAGATATGGAACTCTGATCATAGTTCTCTCTTTGATTGGGTTGTGAAAGGAGGTTAATCCTCAACCCTCAAGTATTCAGGAGTTGAACAAAAATTAGTTATTAGATGTCAAGGCATAAGTGAGAACTCTGGTCACACATCAATTTAGCAATAAAAGATTCTAACCCACTCTAGCTCCAATCCTAATTAGTTCTAGATAATCTATAGGTAATATGTTACCAAAAATGTTTGGGAGAGATCAAAAACATAATTGGTAATTTTATTAATGGCTTTGCAGTATAAAGTAAAATATTAATTCAAAATTTCCAATTAAAGACTTAGGCCTTCAAATTTTTTTCTTTTGTAAAGAATTGTCTTGTTTTGAAGTTTATTGAACTTGGCTAAGTGGCTGAAATTTGCTCTTTTTAGAAGCTGCATTTTAGATGTCTATTCTCTAATATTTCCCAGAACTTCAAGTAAAATTAAGTTCAAATTTCCTACAGCAGTGATTTTTTGATAAAATATAATTTATTTATTCCCTTTCTGTCACTCTCATTAAATTAATTGATCACTTTTCTCCCTATATATAGAAATTTTTAGGAGGTGGATATTGTTGGGCCATGCAGTGGTGCTCAAGGATATTCCAGACTGTGCTCAGGAGCAAACCCTAACAGTGTTTGGGGCATCATATATGGTACAAGCAAGAGAACTAAAGTAGGTCTTACGTATGACAAGCACCTTAACTCCTGTGCTATTTCTCTAGCCAAATCCCTTTAATCTTGGGGGCGGGGGGTCACACTCGACAGTGCTTACTCCTGACTATGCCCTCAGTGCTTACTCCTGGCAGGATTTGGGGGCCATATGGGTGCCTGGAATCAAACCCAGGGTTATTGTGCACAAGGCAAGCACCCTACCTGCTTCACTATTGCTCTAATCCTAGCACATCCCTTTTATAAGAACTTCATATAAGTGGGAAAAATAAAATATTTAGAGATTAGTTTCTTTAATAGGTCATGCTATAAATATTTAGCTATGTGTTAAATGTCTTATTAGTTTATTCCCTTTTGTTAGTAGACTGCTATTACATACATTTATAAGATTTTATTTAATATGTCATGGGCATTTGGGTACTTTGAGTTTTTAATATGAATACAGTAACAAATATATTCTTATATTTGTAGAAATGTTTTTGTTTTACTTGTGTTAATACACGTATATTTTAGAAATTACTGAGTCATTTGGTTTAAGTTCATGATGAATTTATTAGCTTTTTTTAAACTATAGATCCTATATCACACATATATACATACATAATTATTCAATATATCTAGTCCATTTTTGTGAATTTTTATGCTTAGTTTTTTCTAATGAATTTATTAATTTTATTATATGGATTAACTTGAAAAATATATCAACAATAATTGCTTGTTCTTAATGCCTTTAATATTAGTAGTAATGCTCTATTTTAATTCCTTTACTGCTTGCGCCACAGCTCCGACCCCTCATATTTGTTGTTTAAAATGATACATACTATTTTACCTTATGTCAGTTTTAACAATTTCTCAAAGAAACAGCTTGAGTTACATTGATTTTCAAAATGCATCACAATTTCATTGTTAGTTATACATAGTTTTCTTCCTGTTTACATTTCATATAATTTATTGTTCTTCTAGTTTCCTCCGGTAGAATTTTAGTTAATTGATTATGATATCTCTTCTTTGCTAATTACTTAAGGCTGTACAATTTTCTGCAAATATTTATTTTGTTAAAAGCAATTTCCCTATGGGATAAATTTTTATTTATATTCAGTAAAATATATTTTAGGTTTAGAGTAATATTTCAAAAGGCTAAAATATATATTTGTGTTCAGGAGGACCAGTTCGATCTCTAATACCAACTGCTCCCAAGTAGTATTGCTGTCAAGAATGACCCGCAAGAATATAGCTTGGAACAGATCCTAGGCACCATCAGTTGTGGTATCCAAATAAAATGAAACCAAATATGTTTTCTAATTTGTATTGTGTAATTTTTTTATCTAAGCATTTTTTTAGTTCTAATATTTGAGTATTAACTTTTTTTTGGGGGGTGGTTTGGGCCACATGGACTTGGTGACACTCAGGGGTTACTGCTGGCTATGAACTCAGAAATTGCTCCTGGCTGGGGGGACCATATGGCCAGGAAATTGAACCATAGTCTGTCTTAGGTTAGCGGCATGCAAGGCAAACACCATACCATTGTGCCACCACTCCAGCCTCTACTAATTTTGCTTATTGGCTTCAATTAAATTTTTCTGTGGGGCAAGATGGAGTAGTAGGCTGCAGATTTAGTAAGTAACCTGAAGCACTACATGTGGCCTCCAAAGTCTTTACCAGGAGTGATACCTGAGCACAGACAGGGTTAGGAGTATAACTGAGCACAGAGTTAGGAGTTTTACCTTCATCAGAATTCTTTGTTCCTTTGCATAATTCCAAATTTCTTTCTTTCTTTTTCTTTTTCTTTTTTTTTTTTCTTTTTTTTTCTTTTTTTGTTTTTGTTTTTGGGCCACACCTGGCGGTGCTCAGGGGTTACTCCTGGCTGTCTGCTCAGAAATAGCTCCTGGCAGGCACAGGGGACCATATTGGACACGAGGATTCGAACCAACCACCTTAGGTCCTGGATCGGCGGCTTGCAAGGCAAACACCACTGTGCTATCTCTCCGGGCCCCCAAATTTCTTTCTAAAGGATTCCATTAACATTTCCTTTACTTTTTCTTCTCCTTTGGAGTTCAAGTTACATATATATTAGTTTATTTGATATTGTCTCACAGCTGTTGAATTCCATTTTCTGCTTGTTTCGTACTTTTTTATTTCATTTTATTTTATTGAAGCCATTGTGATTTACAAAGTGCTTCATTGTCGGGTTTCAGGCATACAATGAATCAGGACTAATCCCATCACCAGAGTCAACTTCCCTCCACCAATGTTCCCGAATTGATTTCCATACTACCTGCCCTTGCTTCCCAGCCTGCGAGTGTAATAGACCAAATTTTAGTTTATATTGTTAAAATTTGAGTCACTTACTTATACTAGCAGCCCGGGGGTCAAAGGAGGGGGATATGGGATGCATGCTGGGAACAGGGGTGGAGGGAGGACAACACTGGTGGTGGGGATGCCCCTAATTCAATGTCACTATGTACCTAAAATATTACTGTGAAAGATTTGTAATCCACTTTGGTCAAAATAAAAATTATTTAATTAAAAAATTTTTTGGTCTCTTGATTCCATGTTGTTGACTTTGGATTGGATATTTAGTTTTCTGTCCCTTTTTAAATACCACCAATGCATGTGAGACCAGTTGGCCCCTGCCCCCATCCTTTCATATTTGTTTTCTTCTCCTCCACTCAATTTCTTTCCTCCTCTTCATGTTTCAAAATTTTTAGTTTAAACTATTCATAGTTTTATAAAGTTTGTTAGATTCTTTTCTTAATCATTTACAAACTATTGAAAGGACTAGTCAATTTAAAATTTTTATGTTGTATTTTATGTCTAGTTTGTCTATTTTTTAACACTTTTAGTTTATATTTTTATGCTAAATTTCATGCATATTTACACATATTGTGTTAGGATTTGGAGTCAGAGGACAAGACCATACAAATATAATAAAGCAAAGCATGACTTTATTCTGTCAGCCAACAAGCTCCAAACTAGTCAGGGCCATCTCTCAAAGAGGCAACTCCCCCTATTTGATAGTGGCCATATTATGTAAGGTTGGCGCAAGGAAGTGACAGCATAAGGTGACCATTAAACTGATTGGCTAGTGTCTAGGGGACTTTCCACAGAGCTAGCTTGTGGCCTTGGTAAGTTATCTACCCTCACTAGATGTCCCAAGGTGATGCTTGTATTATCTTATAGCCTTGGGGGAGTTCTGTGTCAAAGTTGGAAAATGGAAACTTACTGAAAATGAAAATTCAACCTTAAAGCAGGAAATGGCTCAACAAAACGGAGTCCCTTCTGCTCTATGTTTTACAATTATCCACAATTTTATGTATAAAATGTATATACTAGTCATTATAATTTAAAGTTCCTATTTGGTTCTGCTTGAGTCTGGTTTAATAATTCCTTGTAGTAGCTCTAATACTTTTTAAAAACTTAATACCAGATCCAATAGATCTGACAGTGGAACAGGAGAAAATAGTGACAGACTGTAGTGATGTCTAACTATTATTTATATGCAAAACAGATATCCTTCTGTCATTATCTGAAGTGTGGGTTAGTTTTTAAAAGAGCTCATAAAGTGAAATGAATTGTATTTTGCTGTTTCTATGACAGTGTTCAATGTATCACTGACTGCATACTAATCTAATGGTGTTTATTCTCAGAGTTAGTTGGGTGCTGCTGAATTTTTCTTGAGATTTGGCCTCTACACTCAATTTCCATGCATTCCTATTAATCCAAAGCATAGAAGGGAGGAAGGAGTTTCTATAGAATTCTCAGAGTTGCATTACTGGTTCTTGTAATTCAGTACTTGATAGTATAACATGATACTGTCTTTTTAGTTTTACCCTTAGTCTGGGGCTTGAAGATTTTACTATTTGAGTTCTTAACCAATTTATTTTACCACCCCCTGTTTATTTGTATTTCCTTTTTTTTTCTTAAAAAAAAAAAAAAAGAAGGAGACGTTCTCTGATCGTATTTAAAACTGAGAAGTGTTTGGAGCCAGATCAACAGTACAGTGGGTAGAATGTTTGCTTAGCATATGCCAAACTCCAGCTTGGATCCCTAGAACTTCACATGTTCCCAGATCCCTGCAAGGAGTGATCCTGAGTGTAGATCTAGGTGTAAGGCCTGTGTATCTTTGGATCTGGTTCCAGACACAAAAGAAAACTAAATTAAGATGCTTTTATTTTGTGTTCTATTATTTCTATTTTGTTGATTTGTGTTTACTACTTTGTTTCCCTTGAGTCATTCCCTTAATTTATGGATTAAAATGTTTTGCTCATTTTCCAAAGAGAATTCTTTTCTCCTAAACAATGCATTTTGTACTTTTTCTTTTATATGATACTTAGTTGCAGCATAAAGGAGCAAGAAATCCTAAATGAAGCAAGGAACGCCTCTTCAACAAATGGTGTTGGCACAACTGGTTAGCCATGAACTCAGACCCCCCAGCTAAACCATGTATGAAAGTCAAATCCAAATGGATTTGAGACCTTGATCAAATCTGAAACTATAAGGTATATAGAACAACAAGTAGGTAAAACACTCTATGACATAGAGACTAAAAGCATCTTTAAGGAGGAAATAGCACTCTCCAAACAAGTGGAAGCAGAAGTAAACAGATGGGAATAAATGAAGATGAGAAGCTTCTGTACCTCAAAGAAAATAATGCCCAAGATACACGAGCCACTCACTGAGTGTGAGAAACTATTCACCCAATACCCATCAGATAAGGGGCTAATATCCAAAATATACAAGGCACTGACAGAACTTTACAAGAATAAAATATCTAACCCCATCAAAAATGGGGAGAAGAAATGAACAGACATTTTGTCAAAGAAGAAATACAAGTGGCTAAAAGGCACATCAAAAAATACTCCACATCACTAATCATCAGGGAGATGCAAATCAAAACAACTTTGAGATACCATCTCACACCACAGAGATTGTTGCACTTCACAAAAAATGAGAACAAGAATGCTGGCAGGGATGTGGAGAGAAAGGAACTCTTTTTCACTTCTGGTGGGAATGCCGTCTAGTACAACCTTTATGGAAAGCTATATGGAGATTCCTTCACAAACTGGAAATTGAGCTTCCATATGATCCAGCTATACCACTCCTAGGAATATACCCGAGGAACACAAAAATACAATACAAAAATCCCTTCCTCATACCAATATTCATTGCAATGCTATTTACAATAGCCAGATTCTGGAAACAACCAAGATGGCCTTCAACAGATGAATGGCTAAAGAAACTTTGGTACATATATACAATGGAATATTATGCAGCTGTCAGGAAAGATGAAGTCATGAAATTTTCCTATGCATGGATCTACATGAAGTCTATTATGCTGAGTGAAATAGTCAGAGTGAGAGAGATAGACACAGAATAGTCTCACTCATCTATGGGTTTTAAGAAAAATAAAATCCATTTTTGCAATAATTCTCATAGACAAAAGAAAGGAGGGCTGGAAGGTTTAGCTCACAACATGAATCTCACCACAAAGAGTGGTGAATGCAGTTAGAGAAATAACTACACTGATAGCTATCATAACAATGGAATGAGTGAAGGAAAGCCTGTCTCAAATACAGGTTGGGGAGGGTTGGGGAGGAGGGAGATTTGGGATATTGGTGATGGGAATGTTTCACTGGTGAAGGTGAGTGTTCTTTATATGACTAAATCCCAACTACAATTATATTTGTAATCACAGTGTTTAATGAAAATATTAAACAAATAAAAAAGAAGTAAATTTAACTTAATTTTTAGGAAAAAATATTCAGGAAACTATTTTTTTAATTTTTAAATGGGACATTTAATTGTGTAGAAATGAAATAATCATTATCTTTCCTGTAATCAGAGCATTGATGACTTACAGCTGTTTCTTTTTATGCCTCAATGCAGTTTTTTTTTTTTTCTGGGGCCACATCCGGCAGTGCTCAGGGGTTACTCCTGGCTGTCTGCTCAGAAATATGGGACATCGGGATTCAAACCAACCACCTTAGGTCCTGGATCAGCTGATTGCAAGGCAAACACTGCTGTGCTATCTCTCCGGGCCCACAATGCAGTTTTTAATTCATGAATCATAAGTATCATCTACAATGTCTTCTATGTCAATACTTCTCACTGACATCATGGATGATTTTTATACCAATCTAAACAGTCTTTGCAATATGTAAACTGAGGTAGACTAAATTTTACCTAATTGCAGTCTAGTGAAAGTCATTCTCCAAGAAATATAACTACTATGATTCCTTTGAATAACTCACCCTGAACTATGGGTCACGGGAAAATTTTATCATGCAATAAAACCTCATATCTGTTTCCCTTAAATGTCTCCAAATATTTAATTACTTCTAGTTCTTAGCCCAGTTAGTTGACCTCACTAAGCCCCTGCTTGCTCACATGTAATATAGGCATAATACTATGTTTGCCTTATAAGGAAATTTTGAGAATTAAATAAGAATAACTCAATTGAAAACTGAATAAATTATTATAGCTCTAAAATAAATCATTTTTTGTTTTTGTTTTTGGGCCACACCATGGTGCTTAGGTGTTATTCCTGGCTCTGCACTCAGCAATCACTCCTGGCAGACTTGGGGGACCATATAGGATGCTGGGTATCGCACCAGGGTTCGTCCCAGGATAGCTGCTTGTAAGGCAAATGTGTTCTACCACTGTGCTATCGGTCCAGCCTTAAGTTCTAAAATAATTCTGATACTTCAGTATAATAATTTCCCAAATATAGTAGAGTTATAAATAGTCAAGTCTCTGTCTCTTATATTGGTACAACTTATATGGGATTATTAATGTGTGCCCAAATTTAGCATAGTAAATGTCATGTTTAGTATTTCTCCCTGGAGAAAAAAAATCATATAGTACAGCTTCAAACACTAGCATTGTTACTAGGTTGATAGGCACCCTCATGCGCATATAACTTAATGCCCCTTGATTCATTTCCTCATTTGAGAGATTCAAATGAATGATTTCTGAGCTCTTTTGTGTGCATTTGTCCTAGATGACTCTTTGACTCTTATTGCTGATGCTTTATGTATAGTTCAATACAATAGCTTTAACAAATTTGGAATCCAGGATGGCCCAGACATCTGAGATTAGTAAGTATATGGCAGTAAAGTTCCAGTGGATCAACAAATCAATATCTAGCTGCCATTTTGCTGTCATCAAAATGCAACCTTTTACACCAACAGAATGATACAGGGTTCTGTTTATTGGAAAGTAATCCAAGAAAGAGTGATTTAAAGAAAGAAACTCAAAGGAAGATAAGCAAAGTCAAGGAGAAATACAAAGATGACTTACAAAACTGACCCAAATCAAGAGTCAAATTGATGATAGGATTTGAGCTAATATTTATCAGTTTCAGAGAAGAAAATAAAATTTAATTCTGAGAAGAAAGCAATATTTGAAATACTATAAATTTAGGAGCTGTCATGTGCATTTAGATAGGGGACCTTTAAACCCTGAATCTCTGTGGTAAAGAGAGAATAAGAATTAAAAGCACAAATTTAAAGAGGCTTTTTTCCATACAACTGAGTAGCCACACCCACCCAGCATGTTCTTTTGTTCTCTTCCACTAGTCTAATTGCTTCACATTATAAAAACATCAGAGTTTGAGCTTTTTTCCTTTTCTCCTTTAAAGCAAAATATATCTTAGGGTTGCTAATAATCCCTTTTATATTTATGAACAAATAAATTGTGCAGATGTCCAATCAAAGTATAATAATTTAGGAACCTTAAGGCAAAGTCTGGAATTCTCTTACCTGCTTTGATTCTAGAGCTCAAATCTTTGAGAAGATTTTACATTATTTTTCTTCTGTTTTATATATATATATATATATATATATATATATATATATATATTATTCTTTAGAATTTTTTAAAGTGGACTGAGAATATTTGGAATTTCATAATAAAGTTTGCTAATTATATTTGGTAATGTTATCTGTACATTACAAAGAGTATCATTAGGCCTGTGGGGTGTGTTGACGTTCTTTTTTTTGTTTTTTTTTTGTTTGTTTTGGTTTTTGGGTCACACCCTGCAGCACTCAGGGGTTACTCCTGGCTCTATGCTCAGAAATCGCTCCTGGCAGGCTCAGGAGACCATGTGGGATGCAGGGATTTGATCCACAGACCTTCTGCATGCAAGGCAAATGCTTTACCTCCATGCTATCTCTCCAGCCCTGGGTGTATTGACTTTTAACTGATCAAATGTGCAACAAGAATGGGGATTGAAAGACCAGCTGGAAAAGCTGGTCTTGCACAAGGCAGACCAGATTTGATCTGTAATGCCCTACATGATCCCCTAGTACCTCCAGGAATAATTCTTGAATGCAGAACTAGGAATAAACCCTTAAGTCAGCAAGGCATGACCCTTCCAAACAAACACATGAAAACAAACATGACCACTGGGATAATGGTTGATCCTGTACAAGTAACTCTCTGTTACATAAAAAAGGGCAAGAATGAAAGAGCTTCCCAACTGCTCCCAAATAGCCAAAGCCATAAAGCCAATGCCAGAATTAACATTTTATTTAAGGGGTCAGAGAGATACTTCAAAGATTGATGTGCATGTCCTTGTTTGTGGGTAGCTCAGTATGATTTTAAGCACCGCATGTATTAAAAACCACTAGATATAGTCTCAAAGGTTGTCCCAGCATCACTGGGAATGGTCCTGGAGGCATTGCGCACAGCCATACAGGATGGATGTGAGAATATTTGGAAGGTACCGAGGACTGCCTGAACACCTCTTGGGAACAAAGACCCAATCAAATTTTATTTAAGCAAACTATTCAAATACATTATTACCTAGTCTTTACAATATAGAGAACAATATATTAGTATATATTTGTGTTATTATTCTGCTTGAGACAATTTTGCCAGAGATTGAGGATTGGTTTCTATGGTTACCAATTTTATCATAGTTTGATTCTATAGATCCATTGTTAGTCAATACTTAAAGTTTGTTTTCCTGTTTGTTTTATATCTTAAGTTTAAAAGTATGGCAAATTTTCAGCATCAAGGTTTGCTTGCAAGGTAAAAAGTGGCCAAATCCATTATTTTCTATATCTAAAAATATTTCCTGTGATCACCCCCAGCATAGAGTATTGATTTTTTAATGGGGATACTCTTCTCAAATAGAGTGCATCGCTAAATCTAACATCCGATCCTTTGTTGAAGGAGCAGTTTCTTCTTTCCAAGTAATTATTGTTCTCCTTTTTGTCATTGATAATGCCTTGCTGAAGAATATATATATTCTCTCAAGGAAATTCAAAATTGTTCTGCCATGCCAGAAAGAAAATGGAAGTTGGTTGTTTTAATAATTGATAAGTTGTTGTTAAAGTTATGGCATGAAGTTTTCAAATATCCTCTTTCAAAACAGAATTTTTAGGGATCATTTTTCTATATAATTAATATTACTTCTATAATTTGAAATTAAATAATATAAAAATAATAGAAAGTTCTCTCAAGATGCCAGAGAAGGATTAGAAATAGTACAGTAGATAAGGTGCTTGCTTTACAAGTAAGTGGCCAACCCAGGTTCAATCCACGGCATTCCATATGGTCCTCCAAGTACCACCAGAAGTGATTCCTGAGTGCAGAAGCAGAAGTAACTCCCAATCACAGAAGTAACTCCAGGGGTGTCCCAAAAATAAAAAATAAAAAAATATTAGTTAAATAAAAAGTATCAGAGATTATGGGTCTGTTAGATATTCTACTTTCTTTTACATCTATATGAAAAGAAAAAAAGCCATAATAATAGCAAGAAAATTATGGGACCCATTTAACCAGAAATTCTACTCATTTATATTGTGGATCACGTAACCATTAGACCATGTGACATTATCAAAGATTTATATCAACTGGTGATAATAAGTACAAGCATGTCTTTTAGGGATTCCACAAACTCTCTTGCTTTAGACATGTTAAGTAGATGCTTGTCTTACTCTCTCATTAATTTAGCACATTCATCCATGTAAATAATTCAAAATTATAACACATTCATCCACGTAAATATTAACTTCCTGAAATTATGTCACCAATATCTCTGGGCTATTACTGGACAATATTCATTAATAACAACAAAAATATGAATCATTAAAAATAGAGGAACAGTTTATTCTTACTCAGCACAACTTAGAAGAATTGTACAAATGAAGTTGTGTGCAAGGCTGAATCGAAAATCACAATATATGAATCAGAGATAAAGGATAGTGGGTAAGGTTTTTGCCTTGCATACAGCTGACCCAAGTGTGGTCTCCTTCACCACATATGCACCTCTGAATCCCACAGGAGTAATGCCTAATTTCAGAGCCATGAGGAAGCCTTAAGAACCACTGGGTGTGACTCAAATTTATCACACACAAGACAGAGAGAGAGAAGAAAAATCACAATATCTTGAGAATTTAATAAGATGATGTGAAATGAGAAATCTATTAATAAGATAATGAGACATAAGGTATGATGAGCCAGAAATTATTTTTGCACAAAAATATTTAGTAGGTCACTCAATAGGAACAACATAATCAGTTACAGGTTTCATATCATGACCTAGAATGTTGCAACAAATCCACTGCTGGAGAAAATTATAAATATTTCTAGTTCTGCAATCAAGAGAAACTTATATTCAGGAAATAGTGCCAATCCCTGAAAAAGGAGAGAATGAAGAAAGATATCTCATTAACAATACTGCAAACTTTAGTGTCAAAAAGGAAAAGAGAAAGAAGAGACAGACAGAAAAAAATCTGACACTGAGATAAGTGGGAGTTGGGGCATTGGGAAGAAAATGGGTGACATTGGTGGCAAAAACGTGCACTTTTGATGGGTGCTATATATTCTATGATTGAAACACAACTCTGAACAATTCTGTAACCATGGTGCTTAAATAAAGCTACTATACTTAAATAAATAAACAAACAAAAAATAAACTTCTTAGTAATTCTAAAAAATATTGAATTCAGTCTTGTCATATTAACTTACGCCACCACTACTTAAATTGGTTTTCTAACTTTTCCTAACACACTTGCAATGTACTACCTATTGTATTGCTGTTTTATTCTTTACTCCTGAGTGGAGAAAGAAACATTTATTTGTTATCTACAATATGCTTTTATCAAAGCAGTTTATTTGGCATGATCTGCTTTTCTTTCTACTTTAATAACCCCAATTCTCCACTAAGGCCGAACTCATTTCCTTACTCTGTGTAGTGTAAGTAATTTAAACTGCATAATACAATTGTGTGGACTGAGTTCTATAAGACTTCAACATTAAAATCTTTCCTCTCTATTTAGTCTCTTCATCACTCATACCCTGTAGACCAACTTTCCTGAAATATGAGAAGTGTCCCACTGATAGTACTTGAAATGATTTGGATAGATACACTAACAATATATTAAATAATATGAAATCTCACAGGGAGAAAACCTGCTTCTTTGAATTCTCTTTTCTATTTCATGATTTATTTAATAGGCTGGTTTGATTCCGTGTGGTTTTAGCAAAATATCCTTCAAGCAAAACTTTAGTAATCTTTTTTTTTTTTTTTTTTTTTTTGGTTTTTGGGTCACACCCGGCGGTGCTCAGGGGTTACTCCTGGCTGTCTGCTCAGAAATAGCTCCTGGCAGGCACGGGAGACCATATGGGACACCGGGATTCGAACCAACCACCTTTGGTCCTGGATCGGCTGCTTGCAAGGCAAACGCCGCTGTGCTATCTCTCCGGGCCCCACTTTAGTAATCTTTACTTAGAATCTTTTAACTTCAATCGAATATAGCTACAGGTGATAATTACATTGTTTTGTTTAGATTCCTCTATTTTAAAAAACAATGTTTTTTTTAGACGTATCATTCTCCTGAAATGGAATTTTCTTTTAATTTTAATTTATTTAAGATGTGAACTGGGATGACCTATGAAGTCCCAGGGATAAACTCAAGGTTCTCATATGCACCTCAGAACTTTGGAACCATCTTGCCAGTCCAATAAAAGTAATTTAAAATACGTTTTCAAGGGGTTGGAGTGATAGACAGTGGTAGGCCGCTTGCCTTGCACTTTTTTGACCCAGGAAGGACATGGGTTCAATCCCCAGTGTGCCATATGGTTTCCCAAGCCAGGAGCGATTTCTGAGCGCAGAGCCAGAAGAAACCCCTGAGCATCACCAGATGTGGCTGAAAAAACAAAAACAAAAACAAAAACCCAAACCCAAAACCAAACCAAACAAAATAACCCAAACAAACAAAAAACTTTTTCTATGGGAATCTATGTACGGAATGAGGTATCAGCTCCTGAAATCTGAATTTGAAAATTTGAAGGCAATTGAAACCTAATAACATATCCAGGATTCTCTTTGTATTGTGCATCTTTAAGCACGTCAATTTTCCGTTTTGTCAATGGTGGAATCAGTGTCCAAGTCCTGTAAGGCTTGTCTATTCACTCTGCCTATTTTAGTAGTTTGAAAGAAAACATGAAACAATAGCTGATCTAACACCCATTAGAAAAAAAAATATAGTCAGAGAGAACTAGAGCTGGACATTGTAGCTCAGGAGTTGAATATATAAGACCCTCAGTTTGATTCCAGCACAATTTTATAATTCCCCCAAATTTCTAAAACTTAAATAATTTGGGAATGACATCTAACTTAAATGTAATACTTCAGGCTCCATGAGCAGATGTTCTGTTGCATTCTTTTACTTATTTTATTAATGTTTTTTTATTATCACAAATATACTAGTTTCTTGTTTCCTATTATCTCCACTTTTCAGCCCAAAACTATAAGCTTCATGAGGACCTTGTCAAATTTTTCTTCAGTGGTAAACTTGCCTAAAATAGTATTTAGTATATGATTACTATATTAGCAAATACTTGCCAAACAAAAAAATTAAAAAAATATTGCACATTCAGAATATACTTTGAAAGTATGAAAATGTTCAAGTATAATTAAAGAATAACTGAACTTTTAGAGTTGCACAAAGATTAGAAAGGGCTGTAGGGCAACTCAGCATTTACAAATTATTTTATAGGGAAAGTTATTAATTAAAGATAAATATTTAAATCTTTTAAAATCACATATCCTTAGGTCATTTGAAGTAAAATAAAGTTATTGATCCTAAATGAGAATTTCTGAATTAAAATTTATTAAACTTTTACAGGAAATTTTTTTAGTTGAAGTGCAACAGAATTAGTAATATATTTTTTTTTAATTTTGAATTTAGCTTCTGGGTAAATAGCCTTAAAACCAATAGCAGCTTGTGCATCACCCAGCACCACAGATGGCCTTTGTGCCATCACGTCTTGCCTAAGATGGTCATGCTGCCAGTATGTTCATGCTACATGGGACAAGAAAGAACCATCATGTGGCACTAAAGTTGTGTCATTAGTTAGAGGAGGAGCACATGTATTCACAGTAGCTTCTATAAATTCTTCTACAAAATAGTTAACATCTCAAATTAGGTTTAGATGGTTAAATGTCCTGACTCAATGGAATTATCCCTATTTTCTGGCACACAGAATATTGGCCTGTAGACTTCTAAGAACTTTACATATTAATAATGCGGTATTCAGAAAATATGTTAGAATTTGTCAGATTGCCAAGATATTTCCCATTAACAATTATAACACAAACACTTGGTTTGATAGTTGCCATTTGCCGTCTTAATTTTTACACTTCTGAAAGATTTTTTTAACACATGAAAAGTCATCACCACTATTTTTAACACATACTATACAAATATTAAAATACAATGCTTTGTATTTTTAAACAAACTAAAATCATGGACATTATTAAAATTTATTGATTGTAATGTTAACTGTATGGACATTTATCTTATAAATTTATGCTTTATGTTTGCGTATTTGGGTCTATAGAAATGCATCCTATCTTATATTATAAATTCAAATGTGTATTTGTAGTCTAGAAATTTGACAAGTTCATTTGCTCCTCTTTTAGAAGATTAATTTTTCCTTTATACAATATTTTGTTATTATCCTGAGATTTTGGTATTAGCAATATAAAAATTGGCAGAAAATGTGATATCATCATTCCTAACTAACCCCATATGATAACCACAAACGAGTAGGTGAATTCTAGGAACTATTTATTTTATTTAAACGAGTTTTTAATCACTAATAGAAGGAGCTATATTATTTAACTTCTACCTATTTAAATTATAGACATGAGACTTTTTTCTGAAAAAATTAAGTATAAAAATCATTTTTATTTATTTTTCACATTTTCCCAATAGGCAATAAAGTGTCAACCAGAGTCACTGTGAAATGTCACTATTTGTCTGATAACAGTTTGCGTGGGGTGGCATGTGATTTAACACAATTTAAGTGAGCCTACCCCCATGGAAACTGCAGGACTGGGAAGTGATCCAATGCCACTGAAAGTAATCAATACCCAACTTTACTGTAGAGTTAAATATACTCACAACAATTCCAAAAAGTTTTCTGAAATCAAAGAAGGCACTGGTTGGTTTCAAGGTCACTAAACAAAATAATTTAAAAAAGAAAGCCCTTATTTTAGGCCCTATGGTATTTTGCCAGGCAAAATTTTCAACTTGACTTTCCTTCTAATGATTAATTCATATTATCCAGAAGCCATAGCGCTATGAACGCGAAATGTCACTAGTAAGAGGAGACCAAGAAAGAATTAAAAAAGGGACTTGGAGAAGATAAAACCCTTAAAACTCTATGAGGCTCATGTAGGTACTCAATGAATAGTTGTAGTACAAGTAAAAAAAGAATTACTTGATTAAAATAATAATTAGCAAAATAGAAATAAAATGGAGACTGCTGTGAATAAGAATAAGCCAGATCTGTAAGAAAATGCATTTGAAAAATAATAGAGAGGAAATTTGGGGTCATTGTGATGATTCAAAGGTATTGAGTACATGCTGGAGCCCCAGGTTCTTTTACTGGCAAACTTGGTTCTTAAGTACCACTAGCAGTCACCAGTGAGCACCAAATAGGAAGTAACTCCACTTTAATTTAGAAAGAAATGAAGTCTGATTACCCTACTGGTTGAAAAGAATCTACTTACAATAAGAGGAGTACTTTAGACCTGAACAGCAGGAACCTTATCAGGGATAGGGGAAATTCTCCAATCATGCAGGGGTCTCAAACTCGTGGCCCGTGGGCCGCAATCGGCCCTCCGAACAACATTTTGTGGCCCTGCCCTAGAGGAATCTTTTTTTGTTTTGTTTTGTTATAGTTGTTTGAGTCACATACCCTCCAATATTCAAGGCTTACTACTGACTTTGCACTCAAGGATCACCCAGACTTTGCCTCCTGCGGCCCCCAGGTAAATTGAGTTTGAGACCCCTGCTAAAGGCTCTTTTGTAAGTCTCTACTATCCTACATGTAAATATCCCCTTTTGGTTCTTAATAAATTTTTATAGTACAGAAAGCTTTCAAATTCTCCAGGAAAAAGAATATATATTACATATATATAATATTAATATCTACAACCTTTTGAAGTCAAATAAATTTGGGTTCCAAGTTGGGCTGCTCCTTCTCAGTTATATTATTTGTCTCAGCAATAATTTAACCATTTAAAGTAAAAGAGGAAAGCTACCTATCAAAAGCAATGACAGGAAAAGACAGTGGGTATTCAATAATTATGAAGTTAAAATAAATAGTGTGGGGCCAGCTTTGCAAGCATATGGCCAAGAGTTCAATCCCTGGTGCCATCACAAGCACAGAGCATGAGCCTGACATTATGGTCTTTGAACCTGGCCTCTCTATTCTCTGTGATTTTCTTGTTTGTACTGCATGCAATTTCCAGACACACCACACCAACCAAGTCAGCTCCAGCCAGTGTGTGACCTCTTTTAGCACCATGCTAAGATATGTGAACACCATAGCTTATCTCTAGTGACTGTGTGACAGTAAATAACACATAAAAGAGTGCAATCTTACTGAATGTGAAAGCCTCATAACCTAATGTGCTACTTCTTTTTCTTTCTTTTTTTGGGGGGCACACTCAGTGATGCTCAGGGGTTACTCCTGCATATGTACTCAGAAATTATTCCTGGCTTGGGGGACCATATGGGATACCGAGGGATGGAACCATGGTCTGTTTTAGGTTAATACCTGCAAGACAAATGCCCTACCACTTGTATCACCTGCTGTGCTGCTGCCTGCTGTGCAACTTCTAGTGAACATAACTAAAAATGGAAACACCACAGCCAATCATATATGTGACACTGGTTGTAAGAACGACATCAACAATAAAGGGAATATAGGGAATATGGACAGATAATTTAAAAAGTGATTATTTAAAAATAAATATACATAAAAATATTTAGTATGCAAATACAATTTCTATATCCCAAAAGCAGCTAGACTATTTCCAGTACTAAATATTCTGATTTAGTTTTTCTTTTTTGTTTTTGTTTTTGGGTCACACCCAGCAATGCTCAGGGGTTACTCCTGGCTCTGTGCTTAGAAATCTCTCCTGGTAGGCTAAGGAGACCATATGGGATACCCAGGATTAGAACCACTGTCTGTGCTGGATAGGCCACGTGCAAGGCAAACACACTACCACACTATTGCTGTGCTATCTCTCTACCACCCTGATTTAGTTTTAATTCACGATTGTTTTCTATCACTTTTAGGCCTTTTGGCTAAGATCAAGTGTAGGATTGTTTTCTGCATTTATAAAATAATTTAAACTTGGACTGCATACGCAATTAATATAAGATACCTTTCGCTAATCTAACAATATAAGCCATTCAGGCATAGAAAATTTATATGCCATGTAATGCCATTATTACTTATATAATTAATATGATTCATGTAAAAGAAACTCTGTTCCTATAGCTAATAGGAATAAAAAAAACTTCCATTGCAGAATTGTATTATTTGTGGATTTTTACACAAAAAGATTTATTTGTCCAAGTTAAAATGTTGCTGCTAATGAAGCCCTAATGAAGACTCTAAATACTTTTTGTTTTATGTTTTTAACGACTCATTTTTATTAATGGTTTTATTAAAATAATTAAATCTTTCTGGGGGAAGTGAGACTCCCGGACAGTGTGTTCAGGAGGTGTTGTGGTGCTGGGGTTTTCCACAATCACCTTGGCAGTACTTAGGGCCCTCCAGGACTGCACCAGTTGATTCTCAGAAGACTAAATTATGAGGTGAGTTGAATGCAAAATATACTCCTTAACCCTGATACTATTTCTTTAGCCCCCAAATTATTATTATTGTTATATTTTGTTTTCTTTATTGGGCCACACCTGGTGATGCTCAGGGGTTACTCTTGGATATGGGCTCAAAAATTGCTCCTGGTTTTGGGGACCATATGGAAGGCCAAAGGATCGAATCAAAGTCATACCTAGGTTAGTGCATACAAGGCAAATGCCCTACCACTTGAGCCACTCTTCCAGCTAGTCCCTAATTTTTGAACCTTTTCTATTTTTTTTTTTTTTTTGATTTTTTGGGCCACACCCTGTGACGCTCAGGGGTTACTCCTGGCTATGCACTCAGAAGTTGCTCCTGGCTTCTTGGGGGACCATATGGGACGCCGGGGGATCGAACCGCGGTCCGTCCTAGGCTAGCGCAGGCAAGGCAGGCACCTTACCTCCAGCGCCACCGCCCGGCGAACCTTTTCTAAATTGAAGTTTTATTCCTAAATTTCAAAAATAAAATACATTTTATGGTCAACTCATATGATATCTAGAAAAACTTCAGTTCATGAGTAAGTTACAAAGCATCTATTCAAATAGCCAGAATAGCTAGTCTAGTACAGATTTTAAATATATATTAGAGAGATCATCCCAACACAGTGCTCAGGAGACAAGTGGTCCTAGAGATCTAGCTACATAAAAAGCATGCTCTGTAGTCCTTTGAGTTATCTCCCCAGATCACATAAAGTTTTAAATGCTTAATATTAAAATGATGTTAATAGTAGTATACAAATACCAGTATATAAGTTTTAATTATTACATAATGCTGATCAATTATTGATATTATCAAAGCCTGGAAAATTATATGAAGATGTATCAGCCACGATCATTTGAATATAAGAAGTAATAAAGGAAACTGTGCCCTACTGGACATTAAAAACAAATCTTTCAGACAGGGACGATAGTACAGTGAGTATTGCATTTACCATGCATGTTGTGAGCCCAATTTCGATCTTCAGCTTTCCGTATTTTCCCTGAGTGCCACCAAGAATGATCCTTGATCCCAGAGCCAGGAATAAGCCCTGCGCATCACAGGGATTGGGTGTGGCTCCTAAACAAACAAAAACAGATTTTCTAGGTTGGAATGACAGTATCACGGGTCAGATCCTTGGTACTGTATATGGTCCTCTAAATCCCACTAGGTGTGATCCTGAGCAGAGTGCCAAAAGGAAGCCCTGAGCTGTAGCCCAATGCTAACTTAAGTATTGCAAATTACAGGAAAAGAAAGTTTCATTAGAGCTTTTAATAAATGCATATAGTTTATCCATGTGAAATTCAAAAGTTTTACTTTGCCAAGGTAAAATTTCTGATAGATTTAGAAATTGATAACAATATTTTGCAAGAGCATCGTTTTTATTTCATAGTTAAATATGATAAATTCATCAATGACAAGATTAGGGATATATCATTAAACTAGTCACTAATGTGTTCAAGTAATATACTTGAAATAATCTAATCATCCTTAAAAGCACTACAATCTAAATACAAATAGGTTGATTAAATAATTATAAAATAATTCAAGAATTTCTAAGCAGTCATTGAAATATTATAATCAGACTAAACTTATCTTTTTATTTTTTTTGAGACATACCTGATGAAACTCAATGTTTATTCCTTGCTCTGAATTTAGAGGACACTTCAGGCAGGAGCTAAAGAAAACATATAGAGTGCTGGGGATCAAATCCCAGTCAGCTTTTGTGGAAGGGAAACACATCTCTATTATCTCTCCAGTCCCAATTACACTATTAATAGAGAACTATTTCCTATATACTGTTAATTTAAAAATACATATCCATAAATGAATATGTACATGTATCTAATATTGCTTTTTAGGCATTTTTATGTAACTCTTTATTCAGATATATAGCTAGCAATTAAAAGCATAAGAAAACTATATACCAGCACATAAGTGAAACTACTTAGTTTTTGTCCATATTTTTTAATTTACTTATTATACATAAATATATTATTTTAATAAGAGTATTTGAATTTTCCATTAAGTGATGAAGTGGCTCAAACATGACATGTTTTGTATTATATATAAATGTATCTATATAAAGATCAGTCAAAACAGTAAGAAAAAGGTGCAAATACATGCAAAAAGTGATATTTTATAGAATAGTACAAAACCAACAAAAAGCACAACAAGAAAAATAACAAAAATAGCTATCAAGAAACTAGATTTCAGAGTGGGTATTATGGATATAGGTTTATACACATTAGAGACTGTTATTACATACATGTTAAATTTATTAAGAGCAAAATGGTTTTTATTTATGTAAAAAAATGCTATTGTTTTAAGAGATCAGCTTAAGCTTTTAAGGGTAAATGCCATGATGTTTCTAACTTGCTTTCAAGATGGTGCAAAATGATATACAAAATCAATTTCCAAGAATGGGTTGCGTGGTGGAAGAGAGAGACCAGGCTAGAGGAGACAGGATAGAAAACTAAATAAATCCTGGAGGTATAAAAAGTATAATATTCTCCCTAGTGAGCAAATGACAGAGAATTTTAATGATGACTGATTTTTTGTCAGAAAATTTAAAAGAGAATAGTGGTTAACAACTATGAAGGACTATGATTTCAGCTTGAAATTCTATACCTAGTAACAATTTTCGTTTAAAACATTGTTGAAGGCCAGAGCAATAATACAGCAAGTAAGGCTCTTAGCTTATGTATGGCTTACCCAATTTTCTATCCTGATACCACATACAATTTTTGAGTACCTTCAGGAGTGATCCTGGAGGGCAGTATCAGGAGTGGCCCTGAGGATAGGCAGGTGTAGCCAAAGAACAAACAAACAAACAAAAAACAAACAAACAAAAACACAAAAAAAACACACTAATAAAATAAAATAAAAAATAAATAAAATATTGGTGAAGTACCATACATCACAAACATAAAACTTTTGTGTGAATCCATTATCATAAATTAGAACTAGTAAAAGAAATGCTGCAATATCCTTTAGGCAGAAGAGAAATGATACTGGATAGTAAAGTGGATCTAAGCAAGAAATGAAGAAGCACACTGGAAATACCAAATATATGGATCAATGTAAAATATATATAGATTTCACAACATTTAAAGAGATATTTTAAAAAGTGATTTAAAACAAACAAAATGTATTCAGAATTAATCATTATTATTAGGTAAAAATGTATGGCAGTTTAACAAAATTAGAAATAGAAGGGAAAGGGATAATGTTGTAAAAGTCTTTCTTTGTTTTTGATTTTTGGGCCACACTTAGCAGCACTCAAGGGTATTTCTGGTTATGTGCTCAGCAGGCTCAGGGTACCATCTAGGATGTGAAGAATCAAACCTGAGTCTGCTGCATGCAAGGCAAATGCCCTACCCTCTGTGCTATGATTCAGACTCTGTTGTAAGAGTCTTAAATATAAAATGATAAATTGTTACTTGGAGGAGGATGTCATAAAGCCAAATGTATAAGCTTCAGCAACTATTGTAAAGATTATGCCTAATACAAGCAAATGAGATAAAATAAAATAATAATAAATATATAATTAACCAAAGAAGAGATTGCAAAGTATACAAAATGCAACAAAGCAGATTAATTATCACGTGAGCATTGGGCAAGAGGGTAGACTTAAAACCAATCATACTCCTAAAACATAATACATTAGGAGCAAATACATTAATTAAAATGCAGAAATGGATGGATTAACTTTTGAAAAGCAAGACAAATATGTGTGGCAAAATAAACTCAATATATAATATAAACCAATTAACATATATTATATAATTTAAACATATATATATATACACACACACACACACACACACACATATATATATATATATATATATATGTTTTGGGGACATACCCAGTGACACTCAGAAATCCCTCCTGGCTTGGGGGACCATATGGGATGATGGGAATTGAACCCAGGTCCGTCTTGGATCATCCACATGCAAGACAAATGCCCTACTGCTGCACTATCGCTCTGGCCCCTTACATAACATTTTTATCTTTCCTTTATCTCCCACCTTTTGGTTGTTGTTGTAATTAATAGGGATTGCAACCATGGTATTTATTGGAGATACTACCTTTTTAAATGCATTGTTTGTACATGTGCTCACTGTTCTTCTCACATTTTAGTAGTATGTTGCAATTGGGTGTTGTACACCCGACCTTGGTACTCACACAAACAAGAAGTTATGTTGTGTTTAGAGTACAGAACAGCAGAGTTAGACTTATTGGTGCATGCTGGTGGCATGCTGGTTGCACTAGGGGACCAAAAACAGAGCTTTACAATATTAAGGCTGACATTTTTTGCCACTGTGTCACCTGTCGTCTCCTAGAAACCCACTTTTTAAATTCACTTTTTAAAAAATACAGAATCTAAATTATGAAAGGATGGGGTCAGTTAACAGCTCAAAGAAATCTAGAGTGGCTGTATTAATATCAGGAAAATGATTTCAGAGCAAAGAATATTACCTGATAGATGGCCACTTCATAATGATAAATGGGTCCATTTATCAAGAGGACATAACAATTGTAGAGCTTTATTTAAAAATTCTGTGAAGGAAAATGCAGAAAACAAAACATGTTAAGAATTACAAGAAGAGGGCTCGGAGAGATAGCACAGCGGTGATGGTTGGTTCGAATCCCGGTGTCCCATATGGTCCCCCGTGCCTGCCAGGAGCTATTTCTAAACAGATAGACAGGAGTAACCCCTGAGCACCGCTGGGTGTGGCCCAAAAACCAAAAAAAAAAAAAAAAAAAGAATTACAAGAAGAAAAGAAAGAATTACAAGAAAAAAATAAAAATTTTATTACTTTACTGAAAAACTTCAATACATAATCATAAGTTCTTAAAATAAGTAAATAAGTAGATAAAACAATTAGATATAGATATGTGTTCAACATTTATCAAATACTATACATAATAATAGCAAGAAAATATATTTTATATAGAGTCTTTATTCTTAATAGTTTTTATTTGGACCAAAGTGGATTGCAAATCATTCACAGTAATAATATTCTAGGTACATAGTAATATTGAATTAGGGGCATTCCCACTACCAGTGTTGTCCTCCCTCCACCCCTGTTCCTTAAGTCCAGAAACCAATTATAACAGTTTCTAAGATGAATATATCTGGACCTAATTATTTGAATAGGAATTTTCCCAAAATTTATATGAATGGCAAATAAGCACATGAATAAAAGCTCAATATTGTCAACTATTAGAAAAATGATTTAAAGCACAATGTATTGTTACTATATACCTATACATATATTAAAATAAAAATAAAAATGTTGACCATCTCAAGATTTGTTGAGAAGGTGGATTAATTGCAAATAATGAAAACTGTTTTGAAAGGTTTTAATAAAAAGATAAAATATATGGTTTCTTTTATGTCAATAAATTATAATTGTACACTATGATAATAATTTCTACAGATTGTTCAACAATTTAGTTTAAACAAGTAATGCAATTAAGTTGAATACAGAGTGCTTCTGATTTGACAAGTTCAGTTGCTAGACATGAAATAAAAATGAGGACATTAGTGTATGGAAGTTGATACTGCTTTTGTGATTGATATTTAAACACTGTATATCTAAAACTCTTTTATGAACAATTTTGAAAATCACAGACTTAATAAAATAAAATAACTATGTTTAAGGTAATATACAATTAGATTATTTTGCTTATTAAAATTTATTTGAAAATATATAACCCACCATATGTATCAGACCCTCCACATTTGCCCTTTCCTTCATTCTTATAACCACCATTTGTATCAGACCCTCCACTTTTGCCTTTTCCTTCATTCTCTCATACTTGTTACTCTCTAGAAGTCTTATTTTTGTTTTTTAGGTCACAGTTTTTTTTAAATTTATTTAAAGAGCAAGTATCACATAGTTGACATAGTTAATCATAATACATTTGTTTCTAGTAAGTGAGGCAAAATTATATAAAAATTAAAAGAAAAAAGTAAAGAAGAAAAGAAAAAAAGAAAGTGAAAAAAGAGTACACTATAGAAATGATCCCTAAAAGTATAGTCTTATTTTTATTTATTTATTTATTTATTTATTTATTTATTTATTTATTTATTTATTTATTTTAGTAGTTGATTACAAATTCTTTCTCCTCTTTTTCTTAACCTTTTAACCTCCAACAGAATAGCATAATTTGAATCATTCAGCCTCATAAATTGAGGGGGAAAAATGATACCAGGACCAGTCATATGAACATGTAGTATAAATTAAAAAAATGACCAGATTGGAAAACCAAACAGAATAGATACCCAGCCTATAACAAGCTGTAAGGTGGCGACCATTTGCAGTAGGATTCTGGGGATTAAAGGAGGGAGATGTGGGAGACATGCTGGGAACAAGAGTGGAGGGAGGATAGCATTGGTGGTGGGAATGCCCTTCATTCATTGTCACTATGTATTGTAAATAATTCTATGTAAATGAACTTCAGTCACAATTAAAAAAAAGAGAAAAAAAAGAAAAAAGAGTACACAAGCAAATTTGTGAGAATTATTATATCTTCAATAAGTCATTAAATCATTGCCAGAAGTTTTAGTAAACTCTTACTGCAGGATGGCACTTCTGTTACTTCATTTGTTTCTGATTGTTTCAGGGAAACATTGGTGACTAAACTGATTTGTTTCTATAGGAATGACAGAACAAAAAAGGAATTGTTGCAGGGCTGCATTTACAGCTCAGAAATTCCAAGCACTATTGCTGATAATGCAATATGTGTGAGGTGTGTTTTCAGCTGCCAGGTCTTCTGGAAGTATGAGAATAGCAGGTAGGGTGTTTGAGGGTGCTTGTACTCACTCCTTAAAAGTCTAGGTGATATCAGCCTAAATATGGTCATACCTGGAGTTTTGACCAGATTGTTGTCTTTGCAGAGAGCTCTAGAGGAGTGGTAAAGCAGGCCTTTGGCAAAGCAGCAATTGTGGGTTATGGATACAGCAGGCATGGCTTCAGCAAGGTGGGGATTTGGTCTTGCATTTCTAGCTTTCAGCTGTGTGCCAGTGTACTCATTATTTTTCAAGACTTTGGTTTATATCTCTTTTGAGAACATAGTGAGTCTATAGAGTTGGCAGGGTGCAGATATATATTTTTTCTTTAGGACTTTATTTGGGGGTTGGGAATTTGATCTATTTAAAATATGCTATAGGAGAAAAAGGACAGGACCTTATGTGACTAACCATATTGATACATCACAGTACTATTTGAAAAGTTATTATAAAGAATAATACACTAAGCTGAAGAAACTGCAAGGTCAGAGGTTCTTGTGACTATGATTGTCCTATTGGAAGAAGAAAATCATCTGACATGATATGATTGGTGCAGAAAGAATGTTGAGGATGAGAGTCAGAAATTAGTGGAGTAGGGGTTGATCACTTAGAACCATGATTGCTTCTGAGACTTTACTGAGTGGTATAATTAATTTTTCCAGGGGATATGATTTGTCTTTAAAAAAAAGAAGTAGAATTGCTTAGTAGTTGATAAATTACTATAAAACTCACCATTCTAGACAAAAACTGGGTAAGGATACTGTTTTTTTGGCTAAGGGCCTTTTGAATATTTATAACATCATTGATACAATGCAGGCAACTGCTGAGAAGTATTTGGTCCTATTCTCTATTGTTCCAGGAGCAGACCACATGATGTTAAGGGCCATTTATGGGCAACAGCTTGGATATTCCCTACTTTTGATTTACATGGAATGAATAAAAATTTTCTGTGAAAAAACTGGTTCAGAGGATTATTATTTTATTTCATTATTAGATTATTTGCATATTAAATTATTATTTACTATTATTACTATTACATTACTATTATTATTTATCATTACTATTACTATAAATTATTTGTAATTACTAATTTAATGCTTTTTGAAGTGGTCCCCATTTGTTTCCCATTTGTTATTGTATCTCAATAAGTTGGTATTTTCCCCTCCCCTAGAGGAGGGGCTTGAATTTTGGAATTGAATAAATTGAAGGCAGAAGAACTAAGCTGTGGCTGTCATCTTGGTTGGTGATTTCGTTTGTTGGAGTGACCTGCTTGTGGGTGAACAGCTTACAGTGAAAATTTTCTTGCCTGCTATTTCCTCTATTTCTGTGTAGATTATTTTCTGAGAATTATTAATGTACTATCTTCTCCTCTACTCTCCAGATAGGGGGTATAGGATATCCCTGTCTCTTTTGGGAACTTTGGGACAACCAGACCTCAACTCAACTCCCAAAGAACATCTATTTACAGTAGACAACTAGCATATTATTGCAACATGAAAAATTGAAAGTTGTTCAGATTTTTACTATACTCTTCAGATTAGCATAGCCTAACATATAAATCTATTAATAGTAGTTTACCAAGAAGCTTCTTTTCCAAATCTCAGATGAGAAACACAACCTTTTCCACATGTTTCTTATAATGCCTTTCTTTAGACAACTAATGTGAAACCTTTTTTTTTTTATTTTTTTATTTTTTGTTTTTTTTTTTGGGACACACTTGGTGATGCTCAGGGCTTTCTCCTGGTTATACACTCAGAAATCGCTCCTGGCTTGGGGGACCATATGGGATGCAGGGGAATAGAACCAATTTCCATACTAGGTAAATCCATGCAAGGCAAGCACCCAACCGCTTGCACCACTGCTTAGGTCCTAAGCTATTTTTTTAATTTAAATTTATTGTCATAACATTGAGCACTGATAAATCTGATTTTTCCCTCTTCTTTGAAAATCAATCACTTCAAAGGGATATCCTCTTTTTTTTCATTCAGGTAGCAAAGAAATAAAGTTTTTGATGTAGGCATTAAAACTAGGTTTCTGCCTATATTTTCAAATAATTTTTTTTTATTTTATAGAGCAAAAAGTTATTTCCAACATAGCACTTTATTTCTCCTTAAAAACTTACCAGAGAGAAAGAGATTGTTAGCACAGGGCTTAAAAATGAAAGAACAGTCCTTAGCACAATGTCAAAAGGAAATCTAAGAAAATGTACTGCGTTGGATTTAGAGTGACAAATGATTATTTTAAAACCTATGAAATCTTTCTTTAAAAATGGTTTGCAGATTTGGAGAAAATTGTAAAAGATTACATGAAAAACAATATAAACCTGGAGGTGGATGATTGGCAAAAACAACCTAGAATTTCAGATCAATGACCTTTATTCTTACTCTAGAATAAACATCAGAAAGAAAATAACTATTCATTAGACTAAACAATAGGCAGAAACCACAGCTGGCTGAAAGTTTTATTTCCCTTATGTAGAGTCTTTAAGTAGTGCTTTAGATTTGCTTAACAAGACAGACTGATTTACATTTCTTTATATTTATTTTTCTTTCTTGGCTTTCACCAGAGTGTACTGTTGGGGCCATTTTTCCTTAAATTTTAATTTGTTTTCTGATATATGAGCTCGTTTTTCTAGTTGAAGGAATAGAACAATGTCCACAACACAGTGAAAAATGAAGCTTTCAATCACGAATCTGAGTTACTGAAGAAAACAAATGGCAATATGTTTAATAGATGGCCATATCCAAATGTATTGTGTGACCAAATGTTTTTAACAGTTTAAATACTACTATTTTACTATTTTCTCTATCACTCTTTTCTCATTTCTTTACCTCATTCTTTGCTTTATTTGTAATGTTATCAAAGATTGCTTTGTTTTTGTTTCCTTTGGTCTTTGGGAGAATCAGAATTTGATATTTAGCAAATACTATATAAGCAATATTTATTGAATATAAATTTATTATAAGAAAATGATGCTTAATTTTACATATGAGTGCTTAACTCATATGTAAGTGCTTTAAAAGTCTTGCCATTAAAAATGACTGTATTAATATACAGGGCTTTTATAAATAGGTATAAACTAAGTATATTTAGAATATTTTAAGTTTTTCTTAAATAAAAATTATTTTTAGACTTATCTGTACCACACAAAAAGTTATTCTTTATTATGTAAACACTCAAGTAATTCCTATAGTGATCTCAGTTCTGGGCAAGAGAAATTAAGCATTGTAGAGCCCATTTATGCAACTGATTATAAATATGAACTGGGAATAAATGACATCTATAAAAAGCTATCTGATAACTTAAGTGGGAGTAGGCCACTTAGAGAAGGAGCCCACAATTTTATGGGTCACCAAAACAGAGGTGAATATCCTTTTTATCTTCTTTTGGTATAAGCATCATCTCAAATTATCATAAAACCTAGAAGTACCAAACTGTCTTCATGGGAGATTTCTTTTTTTAAGGGGAAGAGGGACATGTAGTTTATTCTAAACTTGGTTTATGTGGGCAGATAACTGGGGTGATCAATAGCCAGCACCAGAATGAGAAATCCAGGAAGGCAGTACAGCCAGCACAGGTGTGTTTTTGGCTGTCCCATTCTCCATTACAGTGTTTCTCTACGTTCTCTGGCATTCATCAGTCATTGCTGCATTGTATACTCCCACTCCCAACCCACTTCTGCAGCTCAACAGGCCTTAAAGAAATACCTATAAAAAAAAACCTTCTGAGCAAACAGGACATTTTTTTCTTTCACTCATAAAGGAGAATTTACTCATCTGGTTTTTAGACTGAATACTACAGTCTTCAGAGTGTCACAGGTGTTCCCTGGAGCTGGGCCTCATTCCTCCATCTGAAGATCCGGGAAAATTCATGTGTGAAGGTGTCTTATAAAAAATTCATCATCTCAGCGCTGGTAAAACAGCACATAAGCAGCTTTCATCACTATCCGATCCTTAGATATTTTTTTAGAAAAGAATATGCCATTTTATTTAACTTATAGATACATGTATTGTACATAAATTTAGAAATAAAATTATTGTGGGGTTCTGAAATATTGATACATTAAGCTCTAACACACCGACATTAAGTCATTCTTTGCAAAACAGCCATATTAATGGTTGAGATTTTGTCTTTATTGTAGTTGTTGAAATTAACTTCTTTAGAAATGGCCGGTAGCACTGTGTAAATATATGACCTGAGTGACCTGAAGTGGGTGAATGATCAAGCAAAGGATCTCAAGCATTCAAAACATGTTATTACAGTCCTCTGAGGTGCCTCCATGGTCATTATTTATTGTTTATAATAAGCTTACTTATTATATTATATTGGATTGGATTGGATTACATTATATTATTATATTAAATATTATTATAATATATCATCACCAAGGATGCTCAGGAGCTTTGGGCTACAACTGATGAACTGTGGTGCTTGGATCAGCTTGGATCGCAAGGAATCACCATGGACACCATTACATGCTTGATGGCTCATTTCTTACAAGGGAAACTTGAGGTTTCCCTGCTGGAAATGTTCTGTCACTAGTAATATCTCTCTAGCCCCAGATATTGCACTTACTTAATACTTACTTTGACTTTAGCGCCTGATTTGAGTTTCCTGTCCAATTCACTGTTGATGTCATCCAATTCAAATCAAGGTTCATGTCATTTCTTGTAACACCATGACTTCACAGTTCCTTACAAACCTCAATATCCTTTAATTTGATTCACTTTAATCTTTCTTCAATTCCAAAGACCATATCATCAACCTTCCTGTCAAAATATCAAGGAAACCTCTTAAAATTACAACCTCACTAAAAAACATAAATATATTTTGTGATGCTTGTGCCTAATAAAAGAATTGTCTAGTTAGAAATGTTAGGGCAGTGGTTTCCATGTTGAAACATGATTGAACTAAAATCTAAAGAGAATGATTCTGACTAATTATCAATAATTGTTTTCCTATTCTCTCAATTTAAATTTTCACTTAACAGCAGTAACATTACCTTCTAGGATATTCCTTTTTGTTAGCAAGTCTTTGTTCTTATTTTAAATTTAAAACTCAAAGACTCAATATAATTTCTTTACATACCTGTTACTTTTGTACCAGAAAGACTCCGTTGACAATTAATGTCTTATTAAACATTAGAATATCTCAGATTTTGATTTTTTGATAAGGTGTTCATTCCATTAAGTTGTTTTATTTTTTGAACTATATCTTTTCATAATTTTCTGGTTTGTAGTTTCATTTGGTAGATTTACTAGACATTTTATGGGCTTCTCTTTTTATTTATGTTCCTTTCTTGGTCTGACAGCTTTCAATATTCTGTCAATATCTTTAGAATTAGATTTGTCATTTTAAGTATGATGTATCTTGAAGTTTTCCCAATTGGGTCTATTTTCACTAGCACCTTAAGAACTCTTGGATCTTTAGTGCATATAATTCTCAACTCTGGGAAATTTTTTTGATAATATTTTTATTTATTTGTTTATTTATTTATTTATTTTGGGTTTTATTTGGGGGAGGGGCACACCTGGTGATGCTCAGGGGTTATTCTTGGTTATGCACTCAGATCCACCTTATATCCTTATTTGTTGAACTGAAAATGGCTTGGAGAAATTAAGAACTGGATTCAAAATTTAAAACCAGTAGGGGTCCCCGAGAATATAAAAAATCTTTTTATCTTATCCTTTTTTTTTTTCCAGTTTTGCAGATACAATGGAGTAAATTCCAGAAGACATGTCTACAAGAAAATTTATTTATCACATTGATATTAGTCTACAAGTCATCCTTTTTTAAAAATACTCCTATTTTCTGGGGTCTGAGCCGTGGTGCAAGGAGTAAGGCATCTGCCTTGCCCATGCCAGCCTATGACCGACCATGCTTCGATTCCCTGGCATCCCATATGGTTCCCCCACGCCAGGAGCAATTTCTGAACTCATAGCCAGGAGTAACCCCTGAGTAGCACTGGGTGTGTCCCCCCCCCAAAAAAAAGTACTCCTATTTTCTATACAGACAACTATTTGTTGCCACTTTCTAACCTGCTAGCTACTGGTAATAAAAGATTTTCTGTATTCACCACCTTCTCTTTTCATTTTTTTTCAGTGTAACTGGACCTTCATAGTTGCTGACTCACAGAAACTAAGTATGAGTCAATGTATATATACATATATAAATGCACATATACTAATATGTATTTTAAAAAATAATTTTTATTTTGACCAAAGTGAATTACTAATATTTCACAGTAATATTTTAGGTACAAAGTGACATTGAATCAGGGGCATTTCCACTACCAATGTTGTCCTCCCTGTACCCCTATTCCCAGCATGCATCCCATATCTCCCTCTTTTGCCCCCCAGGCTACTAGTATAAGTGGTCTCTTCTGTGTCTAGCTGTGTCCCCCCAAGCAAGGGGAAATTTCTGAGCGCTTATCCAGGAGTAACCCCTGAGCATCAAATGGGTGTGGCCCGAAAAACCAAAAAAGAAAAGAAAAGAAATAAAAGGGGGGAACAAAAATCAAACAAGCGAAAGATAATTTTGATAAGAAAATAAACAAAATTATCACTAAAATTGGAGAATTTTTGAGAATAAATGGTAGTATCAATAATTATTCTTAATAAAATCACACTTATCTGTGGTATATAGAATAATTAGATGAGAATATGTAATGTAGTAATGGGGGAATTCCTAGATCATCCTTTATCCCAGAACTTAGGGAGGAGAAGAAAAGAGAAAGAAATCAAGGGAGGCAGGAATGAAGATGATGAAAAAAGGAAGTAATGGGGGAACATGCCTTGGGAATTTGGTTTTATCAGTGACGTGGGAGAGTTGTATAGCTATAAAAACAATGTGCAGACTCAACAACACTGAAAACATGAGACCTAAGCTGTAAACACAAAACATTGTAGGGTGCCTGTCAAGATGGCAGACAAGGTGTGGGAGTAAGTTCATAAATAATGTTTTTTGAACAAAAATTAAAAAATATTCTCAATATGAGAATAAATCTAAATTAAATCAGGGTATTTGAGATATATCTCACAGAAGAACTAAAATTAAGTATTAAGTGACAATTTTCATTGACTGGGTTAGAGAGATGAGAGGGTGAAAACCTTTCCCCATAAAATTATGACTTTGTTTATGAAATATGTATTTTCCCTGGCCTAGCTTAGCTAAGGAAGTTACACAAATAAGTATTAAATAATTCTATTTAAGATGGAAGATAAGATAAAATTTAAGATAAAATATCTATTTAAGATAAACATATGGAGGCTATTGTTGGCTAAGCAGAAGACAAAAATATATTCCTCAGATGAAAAGATGCTCAAGAAAATTCTAGTATGTTAGCAACTAAAGTACTAAATAGGAATATGGCAGGTCAGAAAATTAAAGTGGATGAATAATTATAACTAGTAATTGGTTTTAAAATTCTTAATTTTTAGGGTTTAGCGTTACCTTCTCTATTCAAATACACCATGCACAAATTTTTATATTTTGTATAATGGTTTTTGGTTCTATTTATAGTGGACTGGAGAAGATAATCACCTGTATTTAGGGATGAAACCAAGAGTATAAAAATTATTAATTAAGCCTAAAAACTAGTGAAAAATAAAAATGAGAAAATTCAGTTAATTAGAATTTAGAAGAAAAATACAACCTGCAGAGCATAATCTTGTTATGAATCTAGACTTAGTGTTGTGAATGAATATAGGTTTCTACTACTGTGATGGAAATTCCTGAAAATCTATCAAATTCAAGAAACAATTGTTTTTCTAAGCCTGCAAACATGGAGATAATTAAGCTGCAGAAATCTGGCTTAAACATATTTCACATGACTTTATGCAACTAAAATATAATTTCAGTCATCTGTCAATAATAGTTATTGGGTACACACTTCAAACAGATTGTACTCGAGAAATAAATATCCTGAATTTATAAATTTAGTTATGATTCACAGTAATAAAGTGAGAAGATAAATCTACATTAGCATTTTCCAATGATAGTTGGCGAGTCCTTTCTCATCCATTAACTATAAGTAAATAATACAAAATTTCAACCTAAAATGTTATTAGCGTTATGATAACTCTAACTTATAAACAGTGACACAGATTTATATTCAATTGTTGTTTAAGGTTCATGATTTGCCTTCAGTTCCCTGGGGAAAAATATAGAGAATATATAAAACAATAATAAAATAATATTATGTCCAAGGATAACCTATATTCCTCTGTTTTCATACTGTGAGCATCATGGGCATTTTACAGCACAGGTTGTTTATAAATGAGACCCCCGGCTGCTACTAAGAGACTCAGGCAGAAAAAGGGAGTAAATGGAGAATAATAACCCTGATTATAAGAGGAGGCAGTTTCTATAGTGACCCAGGGTGAGTTGCATTCTCCCTAGGAGTAAACTGCTCAGTCAGTATCTCCTATGAAGTGCCATGTGGTAAATTACCTCTTTCCAGGTACTAAATGATGCCTTGGAAAAATTAATAGGAGAGTGGTTTACACTGAGAGCATTTTATTCCCTCTGAGTCCACAGTGGATTCTTCCCAATTAACGTTTGGAGGGTAGAATTTGCCCTAGAAAGAACAGTTTGAAAGTTCAGAGTTACTGAAACACCATGAAAACTTGTATGTAATATTCAGTAAACACAGGACTTCTCACCAGGACTAAGGTTTCCATTAAAAGCAGTGTTATCCATTTTCCTCAGTGGCCAAAGTAAAAGGAACAAGGATGGGAACTAACGTTAAATATGAACTATATTGGCATATTTTTTAACAGTTTACAATCATCTTTTGATAACTTCTAAAATACTCAATCATTTTGTCTAATAGACAAATTGCTACACTACCTAAATCAAAGTTGCAGTTTTCTCAAGAACTATATTTTCCACATTCAATGGATTATACATCCACTGAGTCACATAAAATTCAAAAAAGCTGGAGAGGCATTATTGTGTTTTGAACTAATATTTTTAAATATGGAAGGCCAAAATTCAATTTCATCAGATTTTTCTAGTTTTTCTCAAATCTGTTCTACAGTCCATTATATTAACGTTAAAAAATAATGAATTTTGAGTTTTTTAAATGATCTTAATTACTGGATACTTACAGAAGAATACTTGCACATAATTAAAATGCTTTGAGTTACCTTTGACTTTTGTCTAATATAAACTATTAACAAAATATTCTAACTATATTTAAGCTTTCTCACTATGGGATATTAATATCACATTTACAAACGTTACTTTTATTTTTGAGCAATTTTGGACTTATTTGCTATTATCATAGTATATTTTAAAAGTGTAAATCTAAGGGCGGAGTACAGTTCAATCCCCCAGAGTCCCATATGGTCCCCCACACCAGGAGCAATTTCTGAGCACATAGCCAAGAGTAACCCCTGAGCGTCACCGGGTGTGGGCCAAAAAAACTAAAACAAAAAGTGTCGCTCTATCCTGAGTTTCTGGATACAGACATGGATAAACATCATTAAATGTATTTTAAGTGACAACTGATGAATAAATTACTTGAAATAAAATTTTGATATTTAAATCACACTATTTAGCTCTACCTCCTGTCACAGCTCTTTAATAGCTGTGTGGTTTCTCTTTGGATTTCTCATGGGTAAGATACATATAATCACATGCTTATCACATAAGCTTGTTCCAATGCTAAAATACTATAATGAATTTAAAATGCTTAGCATCTTTTCCAGTAATAAAAATTCTCAATAAATGTTAAATATTACCATATTTTAGTATTAATAATTATTTCAATTTGGTGACCAGCATGAAATAATAAAAATTGTAAATACTACAGAAAACAATATTTTTTCTTATTTGAGAACATTATGTTACTTGGAGAAAATTTTAACAAAATAAGAAAGATTATGGTCTGTTTCTAAATATATGATAATAAAATATTGGCAATATATATTATATATATTTACTAGACTCTAAATCCAGTTACCATTTTAACCTTTAATATGTATTATTACTTTCAATACATATGCTATTAATCAAATGGACTAGAATATTTTTGTTTATTTTTTCTTTCTGTTTAGGGGCTGTGGCTGGTAATATTCATTTGTGAATCCTAGCTCTACACTCAGGAATTATTTCTGGCATGCTTGAGGGATGTGGGATCAAATTTGGGTCAGCCACATACAAGAAACATTTCTTTCATTAGTTGTATTATTTCATTATTTTTCATTATTTCTTTCATTATTTTTTGACCAGATTTTTTTCATAACTGGAGAAAGCTAATACAATTCTGTTCTTCTTGTACTATTTAAAATGGTGAAAGAAACAGTTTTCAAATAACCATTAATCAACCAGATGACAGTTCTGTATGTTGGGGAAAATGTAAAGTGATCTATAAAGACATGATGGATACATCGGATTTACCCAAGTTATGTCTAGGGAGAAAACGATCATGGTAGTAATGGACCTGGCTGTTCCTTAAAGAACTGAGAAAGGAACCAAACCTGCAATTCTGCTTCAAGTTGTTCATTTTTGTGTTGGAGAAAATGAATACAATCAATGGCACCTTAAAAATGTAGCATCTATATTCCCTTCACTGGTTAAAATCATTTTTTGCTGTGTGTTAGGAAATGTCTAACTCTTTCTTTCTTTTTTTTTTTTTGGTTTTTGGGTCATACCCGGCGGTGCTCAGGGGTTACTCCTGGCTGTTTGCTCAGAAATAGCTCTTGGCAGGCACGAGGGACCATATGGGACACCGGGATTCGAACCAACCACCTTTGGTCCTGGATCGGCTGCTTGCAAGGCAAACGCCGTTGTGCTATCTCTCCGAGCCCCATGTCTGACTCTTTTAAGCTTATGAGTAGTGGAATAACAATATTTGGGCTACAGGAAGTAATAGTTGCAAAGCCAAGGATTTGTAATATTGGTATGTAACATTGTATGTAATGCTATAATATGCATATTGTATGTAATTTTATGTAATATTGGTATTACATGTGTAATATTGAAAGTTAGGATGTATGCATGGGAGGAGAATGTTGAGTAATATAGCAATATCACCAAGATATCATTTTTTGTTGTAGTTTTGGTGTTAGGGGCCATACTCGTGGTACTCAGTTATTTGTTACTCCTATTGTGCTCAAGGATCATTCCTGGAGATGCTTAGGGGACCATCTGGTATGCCAAAGATCAAATCTGTGTCAGCCACAGGGAAGGCAAATGCCCTACATGCTGTGCTATTGCTCCTGCTTCAGGACTTCATTTTTAAAGTTCCATATACAATGAATTACATTGTTTTCAGCAATGAAGTATCAAACCTAGATTCTATTTTGAAAATTTATGATTTCATAATTTCTGGGAAAAAAGTTCTAGAATCTGCAATTTTCCTAAGCAAGCCAAGTGAATCTTGAAAGTTACTAAATTTTAAAAGAAACTATTAACTGCTGTTCAAAGCAACAAAAATTTTGGTAATTAACTCTTTTTAAGGGGCTGGAAAGATAGTACTGTGGTTAAGGTGTTCGCTTTGACACAGCTAAAAAATTCAATTCACCAGCAGTACATACTGTACCCTAAGTCCCACTAGAAGTGATCTCTAAGTGCAGAAAAAAGGAGGAATCCTGGAGCAACGCTGGCTCAAAAGCAAACAAAAATTAAATTAAATTTAAAAAGAATTTTATGTGCAGAGAACACAAATCTAAGTTCTAGTATACTGGCAGGTGTGGCTGAAATGGTACATCTCTTTAAATGCATCAAATTTCACATACTACATGTAGTATAGAATTTTGTTGCTTTTAAGTTGTGGGGTTTAAAATTGTTTTAGGGTCACACACAGTGGGACGCAGGACTTTGTGCTCAGATATTACTTTTGACAGTACTATGTGGTGTTGGGAATAAAACCAGAATTGATCAAATGCAAGGTAAGTGGCTTAATCCCTGTACTCTCTAGACACATAAAATATATCTAGATAAAGAGTTTTATTTTTTTAAACTGGTAGACTTGGGGAATTGCAAGGTTGAATAACTTATAAAAAGGAATATCTTGGGCTCATAAAGAGTTAAAATTTGCAAGGAACAAACAATTATAATTGCATTGAAATAAATGAATACTTGATTGAAAAGTAAAGTAAAAGATCAATAGAATGGGTGGTATAATAGTAGCCTAATAGAAATTGAACGACTGAAGAAAGATTATAATGTAGATAGAAGAAGTAAAACCCAAGACATTCCTTTTTATGGATATATAATTTAAGAGAAAAATAGTAACTCCAGAGGAAACTATGGCAAATGACATGAATAAAAATAGGAAGAACTAGTAAAATTAATAAGTGCATTTTTTTCTTGATTGCAACAGGGAAAACAATATTGGCATATACTGCTGATTTCTTCCCAAAAATCCTTTTTCCAACGATGTGAGCAGACAAATTTGTGCTGAACTTTTAATTCACCATAATAGAGAACACAGTTCTCTGTCTCCAATTCTGACACAATTTTGTCATTTTACTTAATTTTATTTAAAAAAAAATCTACTGTAATAAACTTATTCTGAAAGTGTAGTTTTTACTGAATGCCTTATATGGTGATCAGAAGCAATGCTCATACTAAATCATAATGAATTTCCCAACAACCTCCTGTTGTCATCCAAAATCTGAGATTTTTCTTGTTTAGGCAGTCTTAAATAATTCAGAACAGAGAGAAATAGAGGGTAACAGAGATTCTTTGATTCCCTCGAGATCTTAAGCATAGACACTTGTCAGAACCTTGCTATCCTTTTTTGTTTGTTTGTTTTTTTGTTTTTTTGGCTTTTGGGCCACACCTGGCTGTGCTCAGGGTTACTCCTGGCTATCTGCTCAGAAATAGCTCCTGGCTGGCACAGGGGACCATATGGGACACCTGGATTCGAACCAACCACCTTAGGTCCTGGGTCAGCTGCTTGCAAGGCAAAGGCCACTGTGCTATCTCTCCAGCCCCTGGCTATTCCTTTTAAAGAACAGGCAAAACTTCTACTTTTATTTCTCCTTTAACTCAAAATTAATTCTATACTGATTGAGAATTTTTATATAATTTCTATTTCCAAATGCAATATTAGCAAAAGGTTTCAAAGCCATAGAACCAGGACCCAAATTTTAAACTATATTCTTTATCTATTCTATGTTATCCTAAATCCTATGAAATTCTGTTTCTTAAATTTTTTTTCTCAAAATTTTATTTTATCAAAACCATTGTGATCTACAAAGTCCTTCATAGTTGAATTTCATATATGCAGTTCTGTTTAAAGTCTAAAAAAACTTGTGAAACCATTTGAGAAGATTACTTTTAATTTTTGTTACCAAAATGAAGGAGCAAAAATGATCATAATTATCCTCTTTCTATTTTTTTCCCCGATGAGTTGATTTACTCTCAAATCCTTCAGTCAACGGACATAAAAAACAAGTAGTGATGGTGGAGTGTAATTTGGATAAAACCTAGGGTCTTACACATAAATACAATAATACAATTTTTCCTTGATTAAAACCAGGAAAACAATAATGACATGTATGTCTGATTTCTTCCCAAATAACTCTGTTTCCAATAATGTGAGCAATAATTATTTCCAACAATAAAGACATCTTTGCCCTCTTGTAATCATTTTCAAGTAACAGCTAGCTTTTTATTTTAATAAACATAGCCTCATTTATCTTGAAATGATCTTCTTTTCTTTATCTACTAATAATGAAAAAAAGTTGTTTACCTGCCAGACTTTAATTATTTTATAGGAGCTCCCTACTAATGTTCAGGAAGCTTAGAATCTCCACCAACTAACTGGTCTAGAGATTCAGTGCAAGTACCCTATTCAGGACTTATGGTACTAGGGGGTGTCCAGGCCATTCCAGTGTCCTGAAGACCTCCAGACATCCACTCTTGGAGGCTCTCTGGATTCTCCAGGACTATACCTAGTGTTGTTTAAGGACCCTGTTGTGCAGGGAATTAAATCTAGGTAGTATGTCTTCCCTGCTTAATGAGAATATAAAGACGAAAATTTCTTATCATTACCTCAGCTTTAATATACCATGACATTTGAGGAAATTTTCTATACATATTCACCAAATTTAAATTGCTATAGCTTTTTAAAATAATTCTGGTAAATAAAAAAAGGCACAAAATAATTTTTATCTGTTTATTTTTTATTTATTTTTGGGGATTCTTTGTTTTGGTGTAGATATTGAAGTTGATGTCTCCAATTTTATTTTATGTTATTTTATCTTTTTCTTTCTTTTTGCACTCTGGCATGGTTCTATTTCAGGACCGAGACAATTATGTGGTGCTTGCCTTTAGTGCTGTAGTGCTCACTGGATAATTGTGTGTGTGTGTGTGTGTGTGTGTGTGTGTGTGTGTGTTTTAAGGAATTGTTCTATTTATTTCTTTTTTTTCTTTTTTTCTTTTTATTTTGATCATAATGTTTTATTCAATATTTCTTTTTGTATTGTTATGGTATTTCAATTTATTTTTTCCTGTCCTCTCTCAAACTGAGGTTGAGAGCCTCTAGAAGGACTACACCCATTTTCCGCTTGTTTGATTTTTACCCCACTTTATTCTTTTCTCTTTTTCGAAAAAAAAAAACACATAATTTGAACTATCTAGTTCTGCCTCTCAAATAGAGGGAGGGTACCAGGACCAAACAGATATATGATCACTAAGTAGTAAGCTAGACACAGAGGGGACCACTTATTCTAGCAGCCTGGGGTGTGAGGGTGGGAGATAGGGGATGCAGGATGGGGACGGGGGTGGAGGAAGGACAAAGTTGGTGATGGTAATTCCCCTGATTCAATGTTAATATGTACCTAAAATACTACTGTGAAAGATATGTAAGCCAATATGGTCAAAATAAAAATTATATATAATAAAAAATTATATGAGACAGACAAATCTGTACACCATGGATTTTTTTAGGAAATAACTTTGGTCAAATTTTTGTTCAATGTTTATTCAAAGCTTTATGTTCAAAAACTTTGTTCAAAATTTATTATAATAATTAATCTTTTGAGGAATCATAGTTTATAATATTATTAAAGTTAAAGATGATTTATTTTTAATTTTTTTTTAAAAACCCACTTAAAACATGGATGCAGCCTGCAAACTTTGATATCTAAGAGATTACCCAGTGCACAGAGAATTTTTTATCTATATTTCTCTTGTCAAAGGTCAAAGGTATGAACACAGAAGGAAAAAGAAAAGAGGATTAGAAAAGTAACACCTGAAATTTATGTGAAAATTATACAATATCATTGTGTAATGTGAAATGCTCCCAAACTTCTAAACATTAGAAAAGTTTTATAAAAAATGAATTATAGATGAGTATTTTCTATATGTGAATGAAAAGGTCAAAGTTGTATCTTGTAGAAACAAGTAGACTTATATTTTTAGACATAGAAGTATATTTGTGTCTTCAGAAATTCCTGGACCAAATTGATATGGCCATGGGTTAAAAATAAGCGTAGACTATATAAATTGGTGTGTTTGGTTTCAAAAATAGGTGCTGGGGAAGATCGGGAAATGTATTAAATTTTAAAACTTATAAAATCTTATTTAGAGGCTGCTTTGTATCAAGATTTGAATCAAGACTCCAATTTTTAAGATATATGAACTTTAAAACCTTTATTATATTTTAAATAGTTAGCATATGTAGAGCACATTTTAAGTATAACTGTAAACATTAGCATTAGAGGATATTAATGATAGAGGAGGAAGAGAAGATAAATGATGTATGAATAGAAAGTGGAAAGAAAGATGCTCATGCTGTTTACAGTAATATAAAGAAGAAAATAAAATGAAAATGTGAATTAAATGAATAAAGATTTGCTTAAATTAGCAGAGCTATTGATATTGCAGTGAAATGCACTGGAAATGAGGATCATGATATAATATTCATTATCCATTTTCAGAAAGATAATTAGAATTATTAATAAATTGGGATTAAGAAAATAAAAAGGACCCATTCACTACTCTCCTTACATATAATATTTTTAGAAGGGCTTAGGATAAATCTCAAATTGAACTCTGTTAAATTTATTTTTTGGGCCATTACCAAAGATTATGCTAAGCTAATTTAATGACTAAGACATCTTAGGTATACTTCTACAAGGATGCTTGATTCTCTAAAAAAAATAATGTGGCTTATTATCTGGATTGGCACAAACTAAAAGCCCCCCAAACCTCAACATCTTTTGGAGTTGTGTTTTTGCAAAATATCAGCACAGAGTTACAATTACATTATCTAAAGGATGCCTCATGACAAAATCTATGCTTCAAGAATTGTACAGTTAACAGAACAACAAAACAAACAATAGAACAAATAGCAAAAACCAAATGAAGTAGTTTTTAATATTTAACTTTAAGTTTTTAACTGAGTGATAAAACCCAATTTTGAAGTATCTTCGCTTCTTTACAGGATGTACTTTTTGGTCAAAACTGTAATGATAATTGAGATTATTCAAAGAGGTAAATGTCTTAAATGTCTCTCTTTTCAAGTGATCTCAGAATGCTATTATTGGAGTACAGGTGGGGGTGGGGTGGGATGGAGGGAGATTGGGGACATTGGTGGTGGGAATGTTGCACTGGTAAAGGGGGTGTTCTTTACATGACTGAAACCTAATCACAATCATATTTGTAATCAAGATGTTTAAATAAAGAAAAAAAAGAAAAAGCAATATTAAGCATATTCAGAATATGGTATGTTAGCATCATCCAGCATTAATTCAATTTAGAGTATCATGACTTTGACATTATTTATTCTTGGTTTTCTTCCTGCTCAGGTTTTTGAGTTTTCTCTCTGGCCCAACACCTATAAGGCACTCATTATTTCAAAGCATCACGAAGTAATTTTGCCAAAATTACCTAATGTAATATATAAATTCTGTATTTCTCTTTTATTATTAGGTGTGTCTTAGAATTATTTTCCATCATATTGTAGGTATAAAGAATTAAGTCTAACTGTGAAAATAGTTTCAAGTTCTTTACTATTTTCTTGACAAATGCAATTACTTATGTATTCAGATTTCTACTGTATCTTTATCCTTTTTATTTTTTTTGCTTTATTCCAGCTTTTCCTTCTATTTTTGTTTGAAAATTCTAACACTAAAATTCAAGCCAGAATTTTTTTCTTGAAAGTTGGAAGAAATGGCTTCAAATTTTAAGACTGTGAAATTGACTATGACTGATTTTTTTTTCAAAATGATGCTCAGTGCTTTTTGCCAGCCAGATTCTAGGACCAGTTAGTTTATGATCAAAACTTACAGATGGTACTTACAGAAGACTAGCCAGTAGGGCATATATATATTTTTTTTAAGAAAAAAAGGATGTCAAGATCAAACACTATAATTAAAGGTTATTTTGGGAAAAGCTAGTGTCTCCATCACTAACTCCACAGGGGGGAAAGAAAAAGAAGAAAGAACGATTTTGTGACAAAGTAATTGCTGACAAAAATATTGTAACCCAATATGTCATTTGAAAACAATTGAATTTCTGGTCTTTTCATTGCGGAACCTCAGCTTTCACAGTGATGGTTAAGGGTTATAGTGTATAATGCTGACTTTGCTTGAAGACCATAGGTTATTTCACAGCTGTCATAGTCACACAATCATCTCCCCTGTCACCAGATACTGTAGTCCATCCTTGCTGGACTACATCTTTATGCCAAACCTCTATAATATTTAATCACCAAGTCATAGCTCATGTGATGGTGAGTTTGAAATGAAAATTTTACTTCGTAACAGCATACAACTGAAACTTTAATCACTGGAGCAAAAGCAGAAAATAATGAATATCTATAGTTTAATTTTCATGTATTACTGCTTGTAGCAGTGAAATAAATACCAAGGTGAATAGAGTAGTGATGGTGGTTTAAATAGACTTGTGGTTTAAAGATGAGAATTAATGTCTATGATTAAAATTGCATGTATCATTGCTAAAGGCTGTGAAAATATGTCAATTGCATGACTATGTCTGCTAGGGCCAGAAAAGGAACATTTAAAATTTAATCAGAATAGCTGTTTTCTTGAATAAAACAAGCCCAAGCTCTGATTTCAAAATGTTGCTAAGAATAAATAAATCTCACATTTATGCTTTCAAAATTATTTAATCATGTTTTATATTTTAAGTATACCTGAGAATAAGGTTTTCAATCTTTCTTATTTTAAAAAAAAACATGTCAACCAACCATTGTCTATAATTTTATTCTTCTATCTTCCACTAATTTTGTAAGTTCCAGACAACATTATATGATCACAGAACATTTAATTAGTCCTTGACTTAATTTTTAAAGTTTAGGTTTATATTTCTTGATAATTTGGGGCCGGAGTGGTGGCACGGAGTGGTAAGACGTCTGCCTTGTCAGTGTTAGCCTAGGATGGACCTTGGTTCAATCCCCTGTTATCCCATATGGTTCCCTAAGCAAAGAGTGATTTCTGAGCAGATAGCCAGGAGTAACCCCTGAGCATCACTGGGTGTAGCCCCCCCCAAAACCAAAAATAATTAAAAGAATGTTAAAAATAAATACATTTCTTGATAATTATGGGTATATGATATTCAATAAATAGGAAAATATTAAATCTTATTTTAGGTATTATTTTATTTATAGATATAGATTCGCATGTATAATTTAAAATTGCTATTGAAAGCTACTTATAAACAACTTAGGATAATTAAAAAATATATGATTCATTTGAAGTAAGATTATACCCACATTTTATGGTATGTCTCACAGCATATACTTTTATAAAAGTAATTCTAATATTCAAATTTTATAAAATTCATATTTTAAGTTATTTGAAGCAAAAAAGATTTTCAATTATTTTAATCTTGAAAGAAACTTAAAGAACAATAAAAATCAGTTTAAGAAAAGAAATGGAAAAAGGAAGAAAAACATAAAAATAATACAAAAAAGTCAAACCCCCCAAAAACAAAACAAAACAAAACAAAACAAAACAAAACAAAACAAAACAAACAACAAAACCTGAAAAGCACTACAGCAATAAAGACAACAACCAAACACTAACCACGGTCCCAAAATAAAGACAAATCAAAGCCCAGGGAGAAAAAAGGCAAAGAAAAAAAAAAGCAGCAATTACAAAATAAAAGAATTAACTTGTGCTTTTTTTTCTGCATAGGCACAGTAAAAATTGGGGAGGTTAGAAAGGGAATTCCCCTAGCCTAAGAGATACAGGGTTTCTCAGGCCTTGAAGTATACTGTCATGGGAATAACTACAGGTTCCATACATGTTCTTTTACTCTCCCCTAGGTCCTTTTGTGTCTGTAAGTTTTCCGTTCCATCGTGGATGATAAAATCAGTTCTCTGTAGCTAATGATCTTAGTATTTGCATATGTCATAGGATGGAGCCTAGGATGATCTTAGTATTTGCATATGTCATAGGATGGAGCCTAGGATGGAGTTTTTTTTTTTACAGTTCCAGAAGTTCTGATCTATCACTGTTTTTTTAAACAGACTTCTGTAGTTGGTGGTCTTGTTGTTTATTTTGTTTTTGTTTTTCTTTTTCTTTCAAGCAGAACCATATAACTTGAACCACCTTGTTCTGCCTCACAAATTGAAGGGGAACCAAGACCAAACAGTCATATGAACATCAAGTAGAAATAAAAAAATTATCAGACTTAAACACCAAACCCAAAGCCAACTACAACAGAATCGATACCCAACCTACAACAAGCTAGACACAGAAGGGACCACATACACAGCAGCCTGGGGGGCAAAGGAAGGATGATATGGGATGCATGCTGGGAACAGGGGTGGAGGGAGCACAATGTTGGTAGTGGGAATGCCCCTGATTCAGTCACTATGTACCTAAAATACTACTGTGAATGATTTGTAATCCACTTTGGTCAAAATAAAAGTTATTAATAAAACAAAGAACAATGTAAAATATTGCCTTCTGTAATTTCCTTTTTAAAGATTACTATTTTAATTAATGCAAACTAGTGAAATATAAAAATATTTTTGGTGGAGGAGTCACCTACTCACTGATGCTCAGTGGTCACTTCTGCCTGTGCATTCAGGAATTTCTCTTTACAGTACTCAGGGTACTACATGAATATCAGTGATTGAACCTGGGTTTACCATGTACAAGTTAAGTGTTTTACTTACTGTATTCTCTGTTGCTCCAACTTTTTAAATAAATGAATGCTTAAATGGGCTACTAAAGACTTAAAATATGTGCATTTTCTAGCTATCAAAAACAAATAAACACACACTTTGTCAAATCCTGTTTAATATTATGTTTATACATCTTGTTTCATTGAAGAAGATGAGTACTGAACTCTTTGCTTTGCTCAGAATGGAGGAATGGATTACTTGTTTATCACTCAGAAAACAAGGCATCCTGGACAGAAGTGAATCTAATTTGAAACCATAGGAAGGGGTGGAAGTTCAAATAGTTCCAAATAGCAGAGCTCTATGAATTAATTTGTAGAGAAGCTCCAATTCCTGATTTTTATGTTCAAGAAATAGTTTACATTATTCTCTTTTATTTTTTAACTTCTAGACAGGCCAAAGAGAGTTTAGTAATAAAGATTACAGTCATGCCTTTCATGGAACTGAAAAACAAGCTTTAATGTGACGATCCACACAAGACCAAACTTGATAAATGTAGGGTGTTGCTATAGCAATTCTGTTACTTGGAACTTTTCTCTACTGGCTTCACTCTGACATTACATTCGAAAAAGAATCATATAAAAAGGTGTAGTAGCTGTGAAGACAATCGTGGAGCCAAGGAAATGCAACTTCCTCATCTTCTTTTTTCCTCTAAAGAAAGAAAAGATTATACTGTCATGGTACCAAAATACAGTCAAAGGGCTAGCTAAGAAGACATCACCTTGGTTTAAGTGGGAAAATTTACAATATGAAGAACAATGTTTGGGTAATTGAAAGTTACCTCTTGCATGGTTCCTGACAAAATTAAGAATTTTTTTTGTTGCTTTATTTTATTAATTTTTTTGTTTGTTTTTTTGAGTTACATTTGGCTATGTTACTACACTCAGAGATCACTCTAGGCAGTCCTGGTGTGGTGTGTGTGTGTGTGTGTGTGTGTGTGTGTGTGTGTGTGTGATTGTGTGTGTGTGTATGTGTGTGTGTGTGTATTATATGGTATGCTAGGAATCAAATTTGAGTTGTTGCATGCAATGCTAGCACCTTATCTACTTTACTATCTCTTTATCTTTGTTTTGTCTTATTATTATTACTTTTTTTAATTTGGGGCCACACCCAGTGAAGTTCAGGGAGTACTGGCTGTGCATTCAGAAATCACTCCTGGCTTGGGGAACCTTAATGGGTCGCGGGATGATCTAACTGTGGTCCATCCTGGGTCAGCCACAAGAAGGCAAACACCCTACTGTTGCATCACCGCTCTGGCCACTGTTTTGTCTTATTTTTCAAAGTGAAGATTAAATATCTTAGAATATATAAATGAGGACATAGAAAAATAAATTCTTGGTTTGAACATGCTTGGTAGATAAAGGGAATTTATTAAATTACCGAATGTAATTTCTCTCTAGAAACATTCTTTTGGAGGTTACAATAAATTTAATTCATTGTTAATAATAGCAGCCTCAACTAGAATCACATTGTAGGTATATGTCCATCTTTATTTTCCTGATTAATATCATTTCATCTTTACAAAGAGTTTTGGGAGGCAGACATTATTATTATTCCCATTTAACACATAAGAAAAGAGAAACTTAGAAGAATTCACGGGGGGAGGCTAAACTCCTAGAAATAATAAGTCTCCATAGAATAACAATAATGAATTTCTACATGTTGAAAGTAAAAAAAAAAGAGAAAGAAAGAAAGACGTCTAAATGGTGAATTTAGAATCAACATTTGAACCAACATATTATGTAAGAGAATAAACTGTACAAATATTAGGTAAGGACTATATTGTAACTAACAATTTGAAAAAAAAGTTATTTTTAGTATTATTGTGGAAACATATTTTTTCCAAACTACTAGAAAAAGGTAAGTCTAGAAAAGTTAAGTATCTTGGACCATTTTCTATTTTAATTTAGTAGTTATTTTCCTGTTCTTATTGTGTGCCTCTAATCATAAAAATACCCAAGAGAAAAGTTTCTTTACTGTTTCTTTACTGAAGAAATTGTTTCTGAGGGAACATAGTTAATAAAAAGAGATTCATCTATTTCGGTAAAGGCATGAGCATTGGTAGATAAACAAAAGATGATAATGTTTCCTCAATAAAAATAAAGATTAAAACATATAATAGTAAACCTTAAAACAAGAAAAAAACTCTATATTATATGTCTGTCTTACTTAGTAGAGTATAAATTCTTGAGAAGCTGTTGCTATTTTACTTATCTTTGTACTTCCATCTCCCATTATGGTATAATAAATATTTGTTTAATAAATGATTAAAAACCATCAGAAGGAAACTAAAATAATCAATTTTTTCTTTTTTGGTCACACCTGGCAGGTTTCTTTTTTCCTCCTTTCTTTCTTCCCTCCTTCCTTATTTCTTCCCTCCTTCCTTCCTTCCTTCCTTCCTTCCTTCCTTCCTTCCTTCCTTCCTTCCTTCCTTCCTTCCTTCCTTCCTTCCTCCTTCCTTCCTTCCTTCCTTCCTTCCTTCCTTCCTTCCTTCCTTCCTTCCTTCCTTCCTTCCTTCCTTCCTTCCTTCCTTCCTTCCTTCCTTCCTTCCTTCCTTCCTTCCTTCCTTCCATACTTCCTTCTTCCTTTCTTCCTTCCTTGGGGCATGGAGGAGGAAACTTGCATTCTTTGTTGGCAGTAGGTAAACTAGTTCAGCTCCTATGGAAAACACTATGGGTATTTCTTAAAACATTAACATATATCTGTCATCTGATCCAATAATTCTACTTCTAGGTTCATTTAAAATTTATATAAAAAGCTAATTTAGAAAGATAAATGCATGTTTGTTTCTTTTTATTACACTCATGTAGCCTATTTAAAATAGTTAAGAATAGTTAAGATATAATCATATGACAGCTATGCTTTCAATTTTCAGTTATTTTCCCATATTCTGATTTATATGCTGCTGCTGTTGGGTTTTATGAAAGTTTTATATATCTTGGCTATTAGTATTCTATTACATCTATTTTCTCCCATTTGGTAGGATACCTATGTTTTAATTGGAGGATGATGTTCTCAAGATTTACCATTCTCAAGGATTACAGTAGACAGTGTTTGGGACTATAGGAGGTGCCTGGGATAATAGAGAGGTCAGGCATACAGAAATTGCTTTCACTCTTGAACAATCTCTTTGACCTAGGATGTCTTCAGTTAATAATACCATCAAGAGCTAAAGTCATTCTGTGAATATAATATGCTCTTCAACTGTAAACTACACTACAAAACTATAGTAATCAAAAAATCATGGTATTGAAATAAACACAAACTGATTTGTGCATAGACTGGAATCTAGAAATAAAACCTCTCATCTATGAACAGTTCATTTTCAACACAAGAGATAAGAGCACAAAAGCTTCTTCAAAAATAATGTTGGAATATTTGGATGACTACATACAAATAAATTAAAATTGGTTTCATGCAAAGTATGTAATTTTGAAAAGGATTATTTTAATAATAGTTTAATTTTCAAATTGGAGGAAGCAACTAGTTATATTCCCTTTATAAGGACAAATTTATCTCAAATATATCTCATGAATAGATTAAAATGATTTACATTATTCTTTCTTTGATGAAAAACTTACAGGACATTAAGAAAAATTGGTCATTGGGTCTTGATGACAAAATATCTCATATCACTTGAGGTACTCTGTGCAGAAGGAACTATTAATTAATTTCAATGGTAATTGATTTCCAAAAAATGTGTGCCAGAGATCTTAGTCATGTAAATATGAGTAGTAATAATTTTTACATAACATTAAGGTAAAAATAAAAGTTTGGCTGAAGATATAGAATATTATTAGGTAAGTCACTTGCCTTCCAGCATAAGCACCAGTAACAAATATAGTTCCCCAAACCCTGCTATAAGTGAGACCTGAACACAGAAGTAGCCCTGAATAATGCCATTGTGTGTGGCCTGAAAACAAAATAAAAAATTGTAGAAATGAATTAAAGAGCACTAAATTGTGAACTGATATTATTTCCTATTTTTAAGAAATGCACTGTTTTTTGCTCTAGTGAAAAAGTAATGCCCTTCATGAAATAATCTCTCTTAGAAGTAGAGGGTCCTGATGTCTTAATCATAATTTTTCCTTAATTTTTTATTTTAAACTGTCTCACTGACATTATTTTTTCCTTCAAGCTACTTGCTTCTATAGATGTTCATTTCAAGTCTTATATTGGCATCACTCAGGAAATTATCTTTCCTCTCACATCACCAAAATAATTGCCCCCAAATTTTCTACTCCCAAGAAAATTTAAAGGCGTTGGAGAAACACTTCTCACATAAAATTGAATGCCAATGGTTATGCTTTTGTTACATGTTGTTTCAAGAACAGTAGAATCTGGTGATTCTTTCTATAACTGCTTATTTATTTTGTTTCAGAAAAGCAATAGATTGAATCACATCAAAACTCAAAAATTCATATTTCCAGTCTTGGTGGAGGAGAGGTATAAAAAGGATAGAGGGCTGTGTACCTACTATTGATCTTTCCTTGGCATAAAGAGAGAGGCTCGGGCAAGTGAGTGGAAGTTTTCAAGTACCATAATAATGTTCATTAATATAATGGTGCAACGTGAATGTCCTAAAAATAAATTTTTCCCTTTACATATATGATAAAGTCATTTCTTTGTGCCTTTTTTTCTGTACCATGATTTGCTTTAGGAAGAAGTGCTTTCACCAAGTCCAAAATCATGAAAACACTAGTTCTTAAATATGTTTGAAGCATGTGTTGAAAGAGACTTTACTTCACAGTTTGTCTCAATTATACCAAAAAATCCCAAGATCTATATTTTCATGTAGTCTTAAAGAACATAATATAGACATATAGAGAACTAAAATAAAATAGCATATAACTAGTGAGTTTTTTATTATTAAAGTATATCAACACAATTTTAGTTCTTAAATTTTTCTGTAAATTTCTAGCTTCATAAATCAAAAGTATTGCTTTTAACACCCAAAGTGAAATCAGAACTATTATTTTTAAAGTCGATCAATAAAGTCTGACCTCAAATTTAGGATATGATCAGAGGTGTGATGGTTCTGGGCTCTTTACAATGTTATTAAAAATGGATTTATCAAAACTGAGGTCTTTGCAGAGTGGCAGGATGAAGACCTCTCACTTAACGCCCCATGTACATAATGTAGTGTAGTGATTTTACATAGATTTACATACTGAGTTAATGTATTTATTATTGATCTTTAAGCTCCTTGAGAAAACATGTAGTCAAAGTAAAATACCTGATACTAATCAGTATGTTAACATTGAATAATTGATTGAAGAGATGAATGACTGAAGTTACCAATGCCTACCTATGAGAATCTTGAATTATTTTAATGTATGTCATCTCAAAATTTTAGAGGCTATAATATTTAAATTTAAAACTTAGAAAGTAGAAGTGAGTCAAAGTAAAATTGTTGTTGTTGTTGTTGTTGTTTGGGACACACCCAGTGCTGCTCAGGGTTTACTCTTGGCTATGTGCTCAGAAATCGTTCCTGGCTTAGGGGACCTTATGGGACGCCAGGGGATCAAACCACATGCAAGACAGATGCCTTATGCCCTGCACCTCTGCTCTGGCTTTTCAAAGTAAAAATTTTTAGAATCTTGTTATTTTTTCCCTAGAAAAAATATTACCTTTTAGAAAATATACTAATTTATTTGTTGAAAGGGAAATATATGATAACGCAATGAAGCAACTTTTGCTCTCTGAAAATTTGTACTATGATTGAAAGTATGAATAGATGGTAGAAATTACATTTGAAAAAAGTAATTACATTATTGTATGGCATCAAAATATTCATGTTCATACATTAAAAATGAAGAAGATACTATTTTCATCATAAAACCATAGCTTGAATCAAGAAGCAATTAGATAATGATATATAATTAAGTATCATTTAAATAATAACTTATATTACCAATTTGTGAAAGTCAATAATTATATTACCATTTTTATAATTTAATTGTTAAGGGATAGGAAAGAAAAATGAGTTTCCAAAAATAATACGAAAATCTTTTTGTGTTAGGCAATTGATATAGAATTGCAGTCTTTCACTTTTTAAAAATTATTTATTATTTTCACTGTAGGAGATAATCTTATTTATATATTAATATTTAATACACACATTCAATATATAAATTAACTAGTTATAATTAATATTTCAGGAATAAAATAGTACCAGGAAGAAGTAATTTAACAATATTTCACAAGGATGTGACATTTCTTAGAAAGTGTTCATGGTACTGATTATATTTTCCAAGAAGTCTATGACTCAAGAGTGGATCAGAAAGGCTGGTTAAACGTTCATTAAATTTCTGGTTCATTAGTAGACAGTGACTTGCTAAGGTGTCAGGATGTTGTTTGTCTTTTTAAATAAAACCAAAAAGGTTGTTCTACTTATTCAGTGAATAACATTTACAAGAGGACAGATAGTCAGAAAACCTGTACTGAGAAAGTTATTTCTCTCAGAAACCTAAGATAAATTCATTCATCTACAATGAAAGGTTGATTTTTCTAGTTTGGGACTTTATTTAATAATGAAATACTCATGAAAACAAAAGGGGGAGTAGAGAGTGAAGTCATGGCTACCGTTTACTTCCTCTTAATTGTATAACTGCTTTACAAAAATCCTTATTAGAACTCTGTTCTCCAGGATTTATCACAAAATATCCTTCTTCTGTAAGTAAAGGACTCTCTCAATTCCTAAACTATTCATATGATAAATGAGCATGGACCTTCCTGTGACACGCCTATTATCAAACTGAACTGTTTTTTAAATCTTGCGCAGCTATTTAATTTCGCACTTATGTATGTTTTATCTTTCCAACTGAATTGTAAGCTTTGAGAAGGTCATAGAACATGTACCCTATTTTCTTTCCCACACACAGTGCCTTTGCAGTCGTTGGTATGTACTGAATAAATATGAATATATGGACCTTGCCTGTCAGCTGCCAGTTCAATTCTATGACTTGCAAATTTAATTTTGTGTGAGGACAAAGTACTCTCTCATTCCATTTGGAAGAAAAATAAGAGAGGGAAGAAGGAAACAATAAAGGAAAATCTGCATATTTAGACAGAATTTTTGTTTTGGTGACAACTAAAATTCGAGACTTTCTTTTTCTTGGAAAATCCCAAATAATCTGCACAGTCTATTACATTCTACTAAATCTAGTCATTTCCAAGAGCTATATTTTAAAAATTTAGCATTTTGAATAAATGAATCCTAAAATATATTCCAAATGAATTTTGTCTTAAAAACACAAAATATTATGTTTTATTTATGAACAGTTCTATACTACCAAGAATTAGTGTATTGCAAATATGAATTATAAATTGTCAATGTTAATATTATATCTTGAAATGCCAATAACCTCTTAAATTTGAACTAATATTTAATAAAAATAACTTTCAGAGGGCTAGAAGGAATTTTTTTACTTAACATATAGCATCCAGATAAAAGGCAGATGCATCATCTGCTAATTTAAGAAAAAAAGTTGAGTATTCCTTATTCCTAAGGAAAAATAGTAATCTATTTCAGTAAATGGCTAAATTATTTAACTAATTTAAATTGAAAAATTTCCTTAACAAATATTTTTTTATACTATGGAGGACTACTTAGGAATCTTTTGAATAAAATAATATGCAATTTAGTGTATAGTATACTTTAACTTAACAGTGTCTCATATTTCTCTCAGTTATCTACCACCTATACCCTGCAATATTTAACTGGTAGAAATATCTTAACTGTTAGGAAGAAAATGCATTGTGTTAAATCAGAAAGTCTACACTGAATAACAACTTTGTATAGCAGTACTTGAAAGTTTTAGACAAAATATTATGATACTATGAAAGATATTGATTTGGCATAATTATTCAGAAGAGCTATCAGATGAAACTAGGAGACATTTGAAAAAAAATAGAAATTTTATTACCAACAGCCTTATTAGTGTGGCTTTTTTCTCTTTCTCTGAGACGAAAAAGCTTGAAAACAACTTACTACTTATGAGTGGTTTTAAAACACAATGGCATGCATTAGCTATTAGTCATGTAATGAATATTCAAGAGTTAATCATATTATACTGTGGTTTAAAAATTGTTTGTGTATCTGCATTTTAATAAAAGTATGAAAATTCTCACTTTGTATCCTTTATAGAAAATTTAATATTTCTATATTTTTTCACCCCAAAATACAAGTAATCAGTTAAAGTTTGGAATATATTATAGAGTCTGTTATATGTCTGTGTGACACTTGATATTTGGGGAAGTAAGGCACAATTACTTTGATAAAACAAAATTTAATTCTAAAATAAAGGGCATTTTCACTCATAAAAATGGCAGATTTGAAAAGTTTTATGTTAAAAGAGATATCTTTATTATGCAAAACTACAAAAACTATAGAATAGAAATGGCAAACTTCTGGCAATAAGAAAACAGAGGCCTCATATATTGCCTTTGTTTTGTCACTATTGACGTAAATTGGCATATAATTCAAAATCTTTCAGCTTCAACTTCTTCCTGTTAATTATTTTACACATAGTGATGGATATTTGCCTTCAATAAGCCATTTTGTTATTGTCTTTTGTTCTTTGCTGTCTTAAAAAAGAAAAATTATCTTGAAATTAGTTTTCTTTGTTTAGGTATAACAAGTTCTCAATTCCTTTACTCTCTTGGAAAAATGAATTGAAATGATGGCTTGGCTTAGAAAAAAAAAACTACTTAAATTGCTTTTGTTTCAGGAAATTGAAAGAAAGACAAAGCTTATTTTATTTGACTACTAGCTCATTTTAAATAAGCTCCTTCAGAAATCTTGGTTACAACTTGCCTAACCAATGTCCACTAGATGACACTGTTGTATAAGGACAATAATGAAAGGCCATTATTTTGACAATAACTAATTACATATACTTATGTACATATACATACATATATATATATATACATATATATTTGGATACTGTCAGTGCCACGCTTCTATGATGATACTGGCTTAGCATTTTTAATTGGATGTGGCTGATAATTACAACTTAATATGTAATTTAGAGTGAAGTTACCCTAAAGGTAGGAGATGGGGGGAGAAATATCTATTTCTCCAGCATTAATATTTTTGCAATAAAAATATTTCAAAATACCTGTTTTATAGTCAGCCAGTAGTATGCTTTATCACTCCTATTTTGTCTCATTATAGTTGGGCATTGATTCTATGGACAAACCGGCTTTGAAATAGAGTTTGTATTATATATATTATTTTCTCTCTTCCTTCTCTATATCCTTGTCCTACCTCTCTTTTTTCCTAAATGTATTTCTTCAGTTCTTGATTTTCAATTTACCATTCTTCTATAGTGCCAACATCAGGGACAGAATTAATTGTCTTAAGCCAACGGTCTGTTTCTATGCCACAATAGAGTCAAAATAAACTTTAGCTTCAGATAAAGCAGAGCCAAAACACAGGCAACTCGCAGTGATTGTACAAAGACAGACACTGAAGAAAATTTTGACTACCTCGAATTGTATATGAATTCCTGGGCATAGAGATTTTCCTGTAAAATCCACTATTTAGATTAAGTAGATTACTGAAATATCTCCTGACATTCGAATTAGTTCCTAGCAATCCATTCTCATTTTGAAGCTCAATATTACAGTTAGATTATGCTTGTTTGTAGTGGCTTTGAGATAATAAGAATGTGGAAGTAAATGCGTTTTGCTCCCCTCCCCCAATACGTCATGTACACTAATCTCAGGCTGTTTACCTGGAAATCTTTAAGGATGAGTCAGACATAAAAAGGAAATTACTCAAAGTGCAAGTAGTGATAAAGTGTTTTTATGGCATGTGGCAAGTCTCAAAAAAAAAAGTGGCAGACATTTAAGCTTGATAATTTTTTCCTTTGTAAGTCAGGCATGCTAGTGGTAGCGATCCAGTGTGCAAGAGCCCTGCACTGCTATTAAAAGTCCACTTTAATGCTGTACTATCAGACCCCAGATGAAGCATCCCATTTCCAAAGAGCTGAGTTCTCATTGTGACCTGCGTGGTCAACACACCTCACCAAGTAAACTCAGGTAATGACATCTATCAACAACTAGGAGGAGAAAAAAAAAACCTTCCCTGTAAAATCTGTTTTTAACAACGTGAAGTTCTGTTTAAATGCCTCTTTATTAATTTATATAAATCTACTAAATAACTGAAAGATGGGTAGTCTTCCTCCCTCCCTCCCTCCCTCCCTCCCTCCCTCCCTCCTTCCCTCCTTCCCTCCTTCCTTCCTTCCTTCCTTCCTTCCTTCCTTCCTTCCTTCCTTCCTTCCTTCCTTCCTTCCTTCCTTCCTTCCTTCCTTCCTTCCTTCCTTCCTTCCTTCCTTCCTTCCTTCCTTCCTTCCTTCCTTCTGTAAAATAAAAATTCACGAGTTGTGAGATCACCCCACACAGTATTTCTAAGCTCTTAGATGGACAGGTCTGAAGAAGCAGAGCTGTGATGAAGAAATAATAAGCCAAACCAGTCAGAAAAGAACCATGAAGCCAGTATGCTTTTTGCCTCAATGTCTGTCTATGCCAAAAGCCAGAACTGACTTTTCTTTATTATCCCAGTACAAAATCCACCAGGTCTGGGCAGGGTAAAGTGATCTAAGAGAAATTTTACATATCAAAGAAGAGATTTACGGAAAATGGGAAATAGGAAGATGACCTTTGTTTTGGCTTAATAGCTGGATGTTATCTTACAACTTTCTTCTGTCTTCCTTTTTATTCTCTTTAGTCTTATGTGAGGCATATATTATTGCAAGATGAGTTTTTATATATCAGTTCTTCTACTCTGGGCATGTTATACATTCTCCCAGAGACTTTGATTTTCTTGTTCATAATTTTGCAAAGGTTCTGCCTATTCTTTATTAAGAGGAAATGTGATCATATTTGTGAAGCATATGGAAACTTCTGACATAAATACACAAGTGAACAAAATTTACATATATATAGACACATTCTAAAATTAAAGCAAAACAATATGGTGAAGTGTGTGCTAGAAAAAATGCATTCCAACACTGAACCATAAAGGAATGTTATTTCAGGTTAAGATGTCTAGATAGAAAGAAAAGGTATAAAGATAGTAGAAGAAACTCAATATGGAATGAAGAAAATCCTAAAATGATGTCACATATCAAAAATAAAAAAGAAATAATATTATGACAAGTAGAATTACAGGATTTTTTGAGTGCAAAGTAGGTGTTACGCTCTTTCTATACATTTACTCATTTCCTATTCACTGTATCACTATGCAGATACATATACCTTCATTTGACATATACTGTCCCCAGTGGTGGAAACTGAGATTTAAAGACTTTAGTATTAAGATATTCTTGGCTTCTTTTCATTAGAAAATTTTCATTTGATTCAGAAGTCACTGCCAACATGATCAATTAGAAGTGAAACTCAGTACCAGCCTCTGTGAGTACAGCTAAATTCATACTCTGATGTAGGGGATGACCAGGACCACACCCTGCAGAGATCAGGGAGCTTCAGGGGTTATATCAGAAGAGCCTGACATTATTCTTCTGATAAAAAGCTCCAGCTGTTCTGATTGTGTCTGTGGTGGCAGAGATCAAACCAGGTCACACACATGCAAAGCATTAACTCCTTATTTGGTTATGCTCTCCATAATACTTCAATTAAAATATTATTTAATTCACAATTTAGTTGGTCTACCTAGAATATACACAATTTAGTTGCTTAATCTAAAGTCTATAATTCAATAAGATAGTCTAAAAAATGCTTTTTAAATTTCAAATAAAAAAAGTTAAGGGTCTACCAGTCCCTTATACTTTTACTATTTTTTAGGCATTGAGAAGCTACTTCTCTACTCTTTGGTCTATGGAAAGATTTATTACATATAAATATGAAGAGCAGAGCTGGATCTCCCTAAAATGGCTAAGAACATTTTAGCACTCACTATGCATTGATAATTTTGAGCTATTTGTTGAGAATAACATCTGATGGGAGAAGAAGTTCAACTATCGGCATGGATGCAGTAAAGTTGGCCCTAATGAGAGCGCAATGTCCGTAATGATTTATACTTGGTTAAATTTTCCTTTTTCTTCACTGAATTAACATGTTTAAAATATGAAATATGATCATCTGCCACAAAATTACTGTAAAATGTTTAACAAAATGCAACAAATACATTATTAGATGCAATTTAACATAAATGTTTTACTTACGCCCCTTAGTTCTCCATATTTCTAGAATATTGGGGGAGCTTAATATACTAATAACTTTCTTTGTGAGTGGAATGTTGTTGACTATTTACTACAGATGTCAGGATTTCTGAACTACTGAATGATGAGATAAAATGTCTTGTATGTAGAAGAGCTTTAATCTTTAAAAAATAAATAGGTTTTTATTTAAATTTGCTATTCTGAGTCATTTAAGGAACAAACTTCATGTTTTTATTTTTGTTAAATAAAGAATGTTATTTACCTAGAGGTAACTATTTATATAGTGGACTTTTCTTTTTGTTTTGGTAGATATTATTTCAAGATTTTTCTTGTTAGAAAACAAGCTTTTTTTCTAATGGTAATATTTTTGTTGAAGAATTTTTTGTATTACAAATGCTTCAATGAGTTAACAAATTAATGCTAATATAGGTAGATGAAATTATACAAATATTTGTACCCGATACATATGGGTGGCATACTTTTTGTAAAATTAAAACATTATAGGATATGGGGTATAGCTCAATCTCTTACATTTTGTTTGTGTAAGGACCTGAATTTTATGTCTAGCACTGAAAAAAATTAAATAAAAAGATATTTTAAAATCAGAGATATTTCATTTTATCACATAATTACTTGATTATAGGTAGGAAATGGTTAAGAAGCTTTTTCTCAGTAATATTTAGAGTATGTATCTAGGACTATAAATTCCTCTTTTTGGTGGGGAGTCACATCCGGCAGCACTCAGGCTCTACGCTCAGAAATCGCTCCTGGCAGACTCAGGGGACCATATGGAATGCTGGTATTCGAACCACCATCTTTCTGCATGAAAGGCAAACACCCTACCTCCATACTATCTCTCCGGCCCAAATATAAATTCTACTTTCTAAATTAGAATCTAGAATCAGAGAAATAAGGTACAATATTGAACATAAAAGCAAAGGCATAATTCCATCCTGAGCATTTGCCATGGGGAATTGATTTAGAGTTCAATTGACTGGACATTGACTATCTAACCCTGAACCTTGGATCCCAACCTTAGAACTGGCACAGTTCCCTGTACAGCACCAGAAATCAAACTCCCCCTGGGGGAGGCCATAATACTGCTCTGGCACCAACTTGCTCCAGGGTAGGGTCACATGACACCTCAACGATGAGGAAACAGCAACAACTTGTTCTAACAACAACTTGAGGTTGCACTACCTTACCAACTAACAGGGAAATGAGGTCAGAAGATATTTCTCCCTAGGATCTGTGCAAAAATCAAGATCTCTAATTATAGAAGACTGACTGGGACAGCCACAAGCCTGCAGATCTTTTCCTGGGACTATAAAGAAAGACCTTAGGGTTTGACAACTAACATGCCAGGAATGTGTAGTTGGTTTCATGACAACTACAAGGATAGAGACACCCTGTATCTCTATAACTTAGGCCAAGGGAATTTCTTTTCTAATTTCCCCAACACTTACTGCACCTATGGGGAAAAATGGGGAAAAAGGCAAATCTATTCCCTTTTTTCTTCTTTTAATTTTATTTATAGTTCCTAGATAGGGGCTCCCCCCTTTTCTACAGAAACATAGAACATGAATCATCTTGTGCTACCTCTTATTTTTATGTCCTCCTACAAATTGAGGAAAGAATAAAAATAAGTGCTTGGGACCCAGGAGCCAAGTGGTTTCAGTAGTATTAAGTGATATAATAAAAAATGGTCAGATCTAAATACTGAAGCCAAAGTTAATGACAATAGATTCAAGTGATCTAAATTATAACAATCTATATACAAAATGGTCCTGTTACATTAGCAGTCCAGGGGCCTAAGGGTGTAGGTATGGGAAGCCTGCTGAAAACAATAGGGGAGGGAAGTCAAATCCAGTCTTAGGAATGACCCTAATTTATTGTCACTATGTGCCTGGAACACAATTGTGAAATACTTGTAATTCACATTGGTTTCAATTAAAAAAATTAAAAAAAAGCAAAGGCACAAGAGAAACAGACATGGCCTAGAGAGCTTGGCTTTCTCAAGTAAACATATTGACATCTAGATTTTTTATTTGTCTTCTCTATATAAAAAATATGACAAGGTTTTCAACATCTTGGATAGGATCATCTCACGTAGGGAATGAGTTATTGTGAAGTTCCTTTGCAATTTTAGAGGTAATATAAGTTGGTAAACATTTTTAAAGGGTGAATGAGCAACAGATGTTTGATAACACTGTCATTTTTATATTGTATATTATGAGATGAACCATGTTGAGAGAGATGTATCAAATAGTTTGTGTAATACACCTTAAAAGTTTCAGTAGCCAAACTTAATAGTTAATTTTAATGTATAAAATGGCAATTAAAGTTTCTTTCTATAAATTAGAATTTGATGAAGATAACTAGAATTGGTTTCTATTTAAGAAAAACTCTTCTAAAGATTAGCAGGTGTGTAACTGCCTGCCAAGACAAGGGGGTGTGTGTTTCCAAGGGGGGTGTCTAGGGTCTTTTCCAGGTTCAACTGTTATTACAATTGGGGTATCCAAGGGGCGTGTCCAAGTCCAACTTACCAAGTGAGGGTATCCAAGGGGCATATCTAATAATAACTCCATTACATCAACAGATTGAGGTGGTCCCAGGATAGTGACCATAGCAGCAGTACCTGCTGGTTCAGGGGGGCTGGGAGATAAAGCATTGGCAAGATGCTGACAGCTTTGTATCTTTCCTTATACCTCTTTTTATTTAACTTAGTTCTATTGGCCTCCCCCAGCCACTACTGGCCAGTGAATTTCCATCTCTCTCTCTCTCTCTCTCTCTCTCTCTCTCTCTCTCTCTCTCTCTCTCTCTCTCTCTCTCTCTCTCTCTCTCTCTCCTCTCTTTCTCAGTCCCAGGTGAGTGGTCACTACAAGTAGGCATTCCTGAGTGGGCTCTTAGCCACACCTGGCAGCTGGGTCCCACAGCCCCCTGTTAGTCTTGCAGCACTAGGCCCCGGAAGCCTAATGCCTCTGCAGTGTGCAGCCCTGCAGCACTGCAGCTCTGGCAGCCTTAGGCCTCTGCAGCCTTGCAGCAGCCAGACATGCAGCTTAGTGCAGTAACCAGCAGAAGCCTGGCAACTTATAGATAACCACATTAACCCACATGTGGGAAATTGTGGTGATTATACAAAGGAAAATAATTTTTTGAAGGGGAGGTATACCCAGAAATGCTCAGAGATTACTCTTGGGTCTTTCTCAGGAATCACTCTTGTTGATGCTAGGTAAATCATATAGAAAACAGGGGATTAAAGCCAAGGCTGGCTATGTGCAAGGTTAGCATGCTATTAGTTGTACTTTGCTCCAGTTCCCATATAAGTAAGTCCTACTTGAAAAGACAGATAATTATGTTTATTAGAATATTTAAGTACTATCACTATAATCCTACAGTTAGTAATATTCTCATTAAGGGTACTGTTGTGAATTTTTCATCCAAAAGGTGCAAGCTCTTGACATTTTGTAGTTTAGTCCTTAAAAATTATCTCTAACATACCCAATATATAATTTTCTCATTTATCTGGTTTAATTTCTCCTCTTTCTCTCACTTTCTCCTAATATAGAAGCACCATGAAAGCAAGTTTTTGTTATTTACTAGTATATTTGCCATATAAAATGTGATATTTACAGTATACACAGTGTAAAAATATTTATGAATTTTTAAAAAAGATTTGGGTCACATCCAGTGACACTTAGGGGTTACTCTTGGATATGCGCTCAGATCTCTCCTGGCTTGGGGAACCATATGGGATGCCGGGGATCAAACCGAGGTCTGTCCTAGGTTACCGTTTGCAAGGCAAGCTTCCTACCACTTGCACCACCTCTCCGGCCCCAAAATGATTACTGATTTTATACAAATATTCATGCCTTTGACAATTAATCTCTCTATATCTATCACTGTGACAAAAACAAATTGGATTTATTTCATTTAAGCATTGAACATTTAGGAATACATAGTGTTCATGCACTCTTGTTTGTGGAATTAACACACTAAGGAGAATATCAATATCAAGTTCCCCACAACTGCCAGAATAATCTCTGAACATAGAGTAAGCTCTGGGTACCACTGGATGTGACCTCCCAGCAATGACAAGAACAACACAAACAAAAATATCAATTGATAAAAATAAGAAAATTAATTGACACATTATATTTGTTTCATTCTTTCTAGATTATTAAGATTAAACTTAGAAAAAAAATGGAAAAGGCAGAAAGATCATACAGAGGTTAAAGTTAGTTATCTTTAACATGAACAAACCCAGTTCCATCCCTAGGTTCCCATGTGGTTCTTTGAGCAGGAGTGATATCTGAGCAAAGATCCAGAAGTATACCAAGACCAAACAATTCATGAACATTAAGTAGAAACAAAAACCAATCAGACTTAAACACCAAATCCAAAGTCAGCAACAACAGAATCGATACCCAATCTACAAGCTAGACATAGGGGGGACCACTTACACTGGCAACCTGGTGGGGTGGGGGTAAGGGAAGCTGATATGGGATGCATGCTGGGAACAGGGATGGAGGGAGGACAGCATTGGTGGTAGGAATGCCCCTGATTCAATGTCACTATGTACCTAAAATATTACAGTGAAAGACTTGTAAAAGTAAATAAATAAATAAAAAGATCCAGAAGTAACACTTGAGCATAATCAGGTGTGCCCTCTTTCCAGAAATAAAAATGTTAAAAAAAGAGATCTATTTATTTATTCCACAGGTATTTACTTGTGTATGTACTCTGCGTGTGCCAGTCATTTGATAACCACAGCAGAGAGACACTTGTGTTGGAAAAGCTCGTAGTTAAGAGATTAGGGATACAGACATTATTAGTCCTTTAACAGATTCTTTTCTCTGGGCCTTAAAAGGGAAATAGCATTTGCATTTAGATGTATTGGTATTGGGAAGTGCTATTTCTTCAAAGATTTGCTAACATGTTTGTAACCTGATAAAATAAGCAAAGGCTGATTTTCATATATTTTAACCGTGTCCTCATATATACCAAACATTGCAAGAATTCAAGAGTATCTTTAAACTTTTGGAAAAAATAGATTTATAAACCTGACATAAAACTTGTGATACCATCTATATATGTTAGTGGGAGTGCAATGGAAATAAGAGCCACTCTGAGTAGGTGGGGTCAGAAAAAGTATAGGAACAAAAAGTATATCCACCCTCAAATCAGTTATCTACAGAAAAGTTCTTTCAAAATGACTAATAAAATGTAGACAAGTTTACAGAGACAAGATAATGCATGTGCTTGAGGTACTTATCCCACCAGGTGGATGGCATAAAAGAAATGGAAAATAATTCATTCTGGAAGAGAAAATTATGTGTAGGGAAAATAATAGTGAAGAGGAATTGTGGTCTTCAGTTCATCATGTGGTAACACTAGGTAGGAAGCTGGGAGACACTAGGTAGGAAGCTGGTCCTACAAGGCTGTCTTGTCTAACTCTGCTAAACTCTGAGATTATCGCTTACTATAGAAACAAAACCTTTGGAGCTGGAGAGAAGTAGTAGTAGTTTGAAGAGGTAGTTTGTTGCTTGTATGCAACAAACCCAAGTCCACTCTTCAACATTCCATATTGGCCCCTTAGCCCTGACAGGAAGGAATACTTAGTGTAGAGCCAGAAGTAAGTCCTGAGCACACTAGGTATGGCTCCAAAACCAGAGCAAACCAACAAAACTTATTTAATCACCTCTTTTCTTGATTTTTTGACAGTGCTAGCATTGACTAAATTCAGAGAGAGAAGGCAAGAGGGAGCCTCTTACTAAAGAACATCAAGTTTAGGCTCCAAATAGAGTAAAAAGAACCATAAGTCAATACAAGTCACTAAGTCTACACACAAAAGCAAAAACTGAAGATTTAGTAGCAAGAGACACCTGATCTGGAGTCTGGTGTCTGTGATCAAGCACATTGGGTCATTTCAGGAGAAAGTGACCTTAAATAGTGTCTGAGATGGAAGTATCTGCAAAGTTAAAAAAAAAAAAAACAAGGCAGACTTTTTTAAAAAGTCTAGAAGGTTCTCTGGGATTATTTTTTGCTAGCAATGAGGTAGAAACAAGAAAACTTAGCAGAATTACAAGGGTCTCAGAATCTTGGAATTGATTAACAATTTCTTATAATGATGGTAGGCAGTCCTTATATAATATCTAGGTTTTAGGAGACCATTAAAGACTCCCAATCATTCCAAAGTAAGCTTTTTGAAGCCAGAGAGATAGCACAGAAACTAATGGTCTCACTTTGCATGTGACCCATTCTAGTTTGAGTCTTCTACCATAACTGACTTCTGAGAAGAAAGCCAGAAGGTAGCTTTAAATACTTCTGGATAAGACTGAAAAATAAAATAAACCAAGGTGAGGATGTTTATATTTTGATTGCAATTCTGTGCTTTGTAATACTCTGAATAATGATTTTTTTATTCACATAGTTTCAGTACAAAAACACACCATGAATATACTCACCTCTTTCCACAGAATGACCCCAAAACTCTTCCCTTTCAACTCCTTCCCCCAACTATGAATCATTTCCCATACATTGGCTTTGACCCTTTGTTGGTATGTTGCTATGTATCTTTAAGTTCCACATATATAGGAGATTTCTCTCTTTTTGACTGATTCCACTCAGTTTAATATCCTCTAGTTCCAACCACTTGCATAATTTTTTTCTTTCTTAGATCTTCATACCATTTCTGTTGTGTTTGTATACACACAAACACACACACACACACACACACACACACACACACACATATATATATATATATCACAACTTTCATCATTTTTTGGCCACACCTTTGGTTTTTTGGTGACACTCAGGAGTTATTCCTGGCTTCGTAAACAGAAATTAATACTGGCAGTCTCAGGGGATCATATGAGGTGCCAGTAATTGAACCAGGATCAGCCACATACAAGGCAAATGTTCTACTCACTTTGCTATCACTCCAGTCCAGATACATTACAACTTCTTGTTCCACTCATTTATATTTGGACATTTGTGTTATTGTTGTTTGTATACATATTTTGGCTATTTTTCTTAGTGTAGCAATTAGTATAGACATGTATATACCCTTTTAAATTACTGTTTTATGTTTTGGGGATAGATGCAAAGAAGTGGTTAGGTCATATATTAGATCTATTCCTAGTTTTTTATAACACTCCATTGTATTATTTCATAGTTGAAACAGATAATGTTCCTACCAACTGTGGATGAGGGTTCCTCTCCCAAGGTGAGGTTGTTGTATGTACAGTTACTTTTGTGTTAGGACAAGAAGTCATAACATCATGGGACAGTCAATAACAAAAAGTAAATTTGTGGCTTACAATTCCTTTCCTTAACTCTGGATTCTTTTCAAAGCATATACATCTTTCACCTTTTACAATTCTTTTCCTTGCTTATTTGTCACTATAAGTCAAGGGTCAAAATAAAGACTTCAAACTCAATTATTTCTGAGTATAATGGGTTTCATTTCTCTTAATGAGCAACTAGATATACAATTAGCCCAGATAATTTAGTCAGGGTTTTGTAGTATTAATGATGACTTATTTTACTTTGGAAAAGAATATGCCCTGGTAGAGTAATTTTTGGTAGTATCCAACTTTTAATAAGTAACTCTTATGGAGAACTTTAATATATATAAAAAGGTAGCAGTAGCAACTAGGCTTCCCTGAGAGTTTAAATTTTCACTGTTCAACAGAAAATATTTTATTACTTCTCCCAAATTCTAAAGTGTGATTGTGGCTTCAAATTTTCTTGGACTACAATCTAACTAAAATCACTTACCTCAAAAATAGTGAACATATCTAGGAAGATGGCTTAAGGGGTTGGAATGTGCTCTTTGCATAAAAGAGCTCTAGATTTGATCCACAGCACAGAATGATCCTAAATGTATCAGGAATTATTTCCACAGCCATGTCATATGAGCCTCTCTCTAAAAAAATAGACAACTATAAGAAGTGATAGCAAGCCAGGGTTACAATTTCAATTTCAAATAAAATTTTCCCCTCTAGAGAACAGAAAAGAAAGGATTTGTCTCGAAGACTACAGAAATGCATATATGGATCCTGGCCGCTCAAAGTCATATTTATATGTCAACTAAAGAAATCACTAAACTATTCCTGCTTTGTAATTCTTTTCTGTAAAATGGGGCTATTGATAGTCACCAACGACCCTACTACATCATAGAGCTGCTGGGAAGATTAATGAATAGCTGTTGCTAACACCTTAAAAGATCCTTTGAAGCAAGACAGTAAATAGACCAAAAACAACAACAGTAAAATCTACCTGCTATATTTTATTCTACTCTACCCTGTAAATTCTCTAAAAGAGTGTAAAACAAATACCTAAAACTCTAAGTGGAAAGTGTCAACTTCAATTTACTTCTCTACTTAGACTGAGGTGGAACTATTTAGAGCCAGTCTCTCTCTCTCTCTCTCTCTCTCTCTCTCTCTCTCTCATCTCTCTCTCTCTCTCTCTCTCTCTCTATATATATATATATATATATATATATATATATATATATATATATATATATATATATATATATATATATATATGTTCCTGTTTTCTGGTGACTGAATGAGCTGAAAGAAGCTGCAGGGAGTAGGAGGGTAAAGTTAGCAGGTATGCCTCACCATCTGGGGACGAGTGAAATGAGGAAAGCAAGTGAAGTGGGGAGGGGACAAAATAAAAACATTAGCAGCAACTTAAGCATTTGCTAGGAAGCAGTTATTGACAGCTGGCTAGATAAACAGGTGGTTGGGCAGAAACAGCAACTGTTTCAAGTGTGTTGTGCGCTAAGATGGGCATTCCTGGTTCCATTTTAAGGACCTGTCTATGCACAGAACTATGATATGCATATGCAATTATGACTTATGCACATGTTCTCATCTATCTCAAGTGTTAAGAAGTCAATGCACATGTGATTTTCATGTTCTTTCACTACTGGTGATCAAACCCTTCAGATTAATACATTGCCTTTACTCTGAACACATTATTTCCTTCCTTTTTTTTGAAAGGTTAATTGCTGCTAAATTTTATATACAGGAATATTTATTCATATTTATACAGTTGTATTTATTCTTTAAAATTAATCACTTTTTATTTGTTTTATTTTATTTTGGGAATGCATCTGGGGGTGTTCAGGGCTTACTACAGACAGTGATCAGAGAGTGTGTGTGTGTGTGTTTGTGTGTGTGTGTGTGTGTGTTGTGTGTTGCTGAACATTAAAACCAGGTTAGTGGGGCCGGAGAAATAGAATGAAGGTAAGGTGTTTGCCTTGTGTGCATAAGGTCAGTGATTCAAATCCTAGTATCCCATATGGTCCCCCAAGCCTGCCAAGAGCGATTTCTGAGCATAGAGCCAGGAGTAACCCCTCGGCGCTGCTGTGTGTGACTCCAAAAAACAAAAACAAAAACAAACAAACAAACAAAAAACCCAGCTTAGTCACACTGAGTCACACCTCAGCTACTTTACTATCTCTTGTGCTCCAAATTCTTTTTTTTGATGAGATTGTTTTCTCTCTACTGAATTTTATGAGTGTTTTATATATTTTACATATTAGTCCTCTTCAATGTTTGAATACCTTCTCTCATTCAGTAGAATATCATTTGTTTCACCTATAGTCCTTTTACAGTGCAACAGCCTTTAGTCTGATATCATCCCATTTGTTTAATTTTGTTTTTCTTTTCTTTGCAAGTTGGAAATGAATAATTGAAGAAACAAACCTGTATGATGACACATTTTGCCTGTCATGTATGTTCTTCATTATGTTTTATGTATGTAGATCCAAAATCATATTCTTGTTGCTCTCAGGAAACATGATTTCATTTCTATAACAGCCTACTCTTTAAAGTAGCTTGCCTCTAACTTGAATAATCATGCATTACAGGTTATTCAAACATTCATATAATCTTTTGGGAGATTCTTCTCAGAATTCCCTACTTTCTTTTTAATCATATAAAAAGTATGAAAACCCATCCACCACACTTAATAAAGCAAGATGAGGTACTTAATAAAGATTTATTAAGTGGGTGAATGAGTAAATTAAGAAAATAAAACTAAAAAAGCATGCATTTTATAAAGATGCAGCATTCATTTGGGGGGAGAGAACAGAATCTTCTCATTGCTTTTTCTCCTACCTAAGTAGCAAGACTTTTTACCAGCAAACAGCAATAAGCTCCTTTTAGAAGAGACATGTCTACCTGTAAATTGTATGATGCGACGGTGGAAGTTTTAGGTAGGAGAGTCCAAAAGTTTGTGTCTGCAGTCCTCGAAGCTGATGCAACTTTCTATTTCTGTAATAAAATCGTTCAGATTTGTTTACTTCAAGATCTCGTTCCCGTTATGCCTGCCTTGCTGTTGTCTTTCAAATTCCCTTTCATTAGACAAAGGGAAAAGTTTGGCTTTGAAGTCGCAGGAAGCTGTGTTGTCAGTTACCTCGGAAACCCATGGAAGTACATGTGAAAGCAGGCATTAGAAGGTGGAGATCAGAGGGCATTTCAAAAACTGCAGGAGCTATTCAGATTCTCTTATTTAAAGGGGCTCTGATGCCAGAAGATGGTGTGTTGGACTTTTCTGTGCTACCAGTTTGAAATGTGTTTGTAGTTTAATCAGAGTCCTGACTTGAAATTCTTCAGGCCTTTATTTTTCCCTTTTAGCAGGGATACACGGCAGAAGGGAGGAATGGGTGTCTATGCTGTTCTAGGGTGCTAATATAGGAGTCTTTCCAGAAAATCTCCCCATTTTCTATTTCTCTACCCTGCCTGAAAATCCTGCAGAAGATTTGGGAGCAGGAAATTTGAGCTTCAAACAGATGATGTTTGCTCTATTTATTTTTTCTTACCCCTAGGAAAAAAGTCATTGTTTTAGTTTTGAACTCTTGACACCAAGTCTTGCTGCTGGTTTATGGACATCAAAGAAATATTTGTAGATTGATGTGTTATTTAAAACTAGCTTCACCATCCTTTGATACAGCACTTTTTCCATATTCATAATTTGAAGAAAGAAATGAGATTAGCTGTGGAAAACCCTGTACTGAAATTTCCCTGACAACTGAGTTTGATAACAGAAAAGAAAGCCAAGAGGAGAATCTTCTATTGTATTTTCACTCTATGCAAAGTGATAAATTTGAAAAAGAGCAGAATTTATTGGACAAAAACATTACATTTTATATACAGAAAAAAGAGAAGAAATCAAAAGTCATACCTTTCCTAAAAGCCCCTCCCGGGAAAATGAAAATCATGCCCCTGAAATAATAATATATAAGTATATTGTGATTTTAAGTACTTAAGCACTTGGCTAGGTGATAGCAATTACTTGGTTAAAAGAATGTAAAGATTTAATCTTATTACTTCTAAATAGAATGCATCAAAGAAATAATTCAAGAGATCTTCCTTGCCAATTAAGTTTTACAATCAAAGAAATAACATATGTCTATTTTCTCTTAATTCAAGTCCTTTCAAGACTCTTATTTCATTTTAAAAATTGTAAGGGACATGTCTCAGAAAAAAGAAATCAAACACACTGTATTGAAGGGAAATAATGGTATGATTCAGCTCCCAACTTCTTATGTCAACTTATACCATATGATAATGTAGTTGTACTGCATATTCAATTTTGATGTGTAACCTTTGAAATAAATTGGAATATTCTCTCCTGCTACTCTTGGCACACTTACAGTGATCATAAACAATAATCTCATAAAGGTCACTGGCTCAATAAGTACTGCTCTCGGCAAGAATGGTTCAGACTATTCAGAGATATTTTCTCCTTTCTCTGGGACACTATATTTATTTTTTTCTTCTTTGGGTATCCAAACTATGTTTTCTTATACTAAGAAGGCTCCCAGGATTTTTAGCTTATTGAGTTTCTCATTTTTTCCCCTAATTCTCTTTAAAAACAAGTTGGCCACAGAAGGAGGTAATGAATGTAGTTTTAGGTTGGGCAGGGAGCAATTTATTCAAGTAACCAATGGATAATTTTTAAGAGAACCTTTATTTGATTCTAACTTTTCTATACTAGACTTCATTTGTATGAAGAAAAATGGATAAAATAAAGAGAAACTTACCTTCTTGTAATGATTTACTTTCTGAAAATTGTTCTTCTGAAAATAATGTATTTCAGAAAATTTATATCAAGTTCCATACAAGCTTAATGTTGCTTTACCATAGTAACTTGAATTCTTCATACAAAAGCTAAAAAACATTAGTTAATTATAAGATTCAATGATATCAAAGGTGTCTTCCTTTATTCTCTAGCAAAATGGCCTTGATCAATATTACTCTACTTGTAGATGATATCTTTATCATAGTTTATTCAAATGCACCTCTTGCCAAATCATACATGTGACTAACCTTACAAGATAAGAACATAGGAAAATCCTTCCTTTGTTTAGTTTACAATAAAATAATCTTGAATTTGTTTAGAAGGTGCAACTAAAATACAAGATCTTGTAAAGCCTTCCATAAGATAAATTTGCTTGTATCTCCCCCAATCTAATGACCATTTATTTTAAGCCTGTAAAATTTTAATCAAATAAAAATAGGACAATTTAAAAATAAAATTAGTAAAGCTTTTCAATATTTTTATTATACACCTTGAGCTAAAATGATCTGAAATATCCAAATACTGTATTGTTTTGCTCTATAAGACACACCTGACCATAAGGTACACATAATTTTTAGATAAGGAAAAATATTCTAGATTTTTTATTTAGATATTTAGATGAGAAAAAATATTCTAAATCAAATGGTGTACTAAAATATTTAATAAACACAACTAAAGACACCTTCAGGAGATGGTGGTTGGGAACAACCAGCTTGCAAAGCCAAAGTATATTTATAATACACAGTTCTATAGCTAGTTAAACACACTTAAGAGTATTTTTACATCAGAAAATATAAAAAAGTTCTAAATACTTTTTAGTTAATATAAAAAAGTTGCAGCAGCGATCAAATAGTTTTAAACAATAGCTCTTTATATATGTGATGGTGAAAGTGCTTTAACCTGATTGCTTGTACCATGTGGTATGTCTGTGCAATAAGAGGGCATAACACTGAAGATGCCAAATGGTTAGTCTCTATTCTTTTTCCTTGCACTCAGGCTTCAGATCCAGATGTCATTCACTCTATAAGATGCACACACATTTTCCCCCATCTTTTTGGGAGGAAAAGTGTATCTGATGTAGAAAAAGTACAGTAAGCTTTATTTTTAATTTCAATGTATATCTCACCAGGTTCCTTATTTAATTCTATTTTGTTTATCTAATAATAATAATAATAATAATAATAATAATATTTTGGGAGGCAAGCAAACAGTGTACATAAAGACCAGAGGAAAACTGTACTATTACTCTCATCTGGATGATTCAATATAGAGTTTGAGGATGTGATGTTTCTTGGATCCTGCAGTTCTGGCTACCACTAGAAGTGTTTAGGTCCTCGGGTCCACACCAGAAGGTCTTGGGGGTAGAAAGGGTTATTTAGTGCTGGTGCTCAAACTAGCAAGTTTATTTCAAGACCCCAAGTTCTTTTAAAATAGTTCTTAAGTTTAAAATCCCTTTCAGGAAATAGAACTTTTACCTGCAATTTCACTCCTGGAAACTAAACTAAGAGGAAAAACAAAAAACGTTCACCTAAAAAGACATATACACACCAATTCTGGAAACAACCCAAATCCTAACAACTGCTGAGTGGATACAGAAAGAGTACCCAATAGACTTGCTACTCAGCTATGAGAAAAGGTTAAATCTCACACTTTGCTTAATTGGAAAGGAATGGAAAGAATACAGGCTAAATAAGATAAATCAAAAAGAAAATGACAGGGACTGGAGTGGTGGTACAAGCAGTAAGGCTTCTCTCTTGTATGTGCAGCCTAGGACAGACCATGGTTAGATCCCTCGGCATCCCATATGGTCCCCCAAGCCAGGAGCGATTTTTGAGTGCATAGCCAGGAGTAACCCCTGAGCGTCGCTAGGTGTGGCCCCAAAACAAAAAAAAAATGATAAACACCAGATAATTCTCACTTGTACCATATTTTCCAGCCTATAAGATGACTTTTGAAACAAAAAAAAAGTCAACTGAAAATCGGGGTCATCTTATACACCAAGTATATCCCGAAAAATGTTTCAATATGCCGATAAACGAAAATTGTCTGAATATTGCCACAAAACGAATTTTCCAACTCGATCCTGCACCAATCACTGCCAGGCTGCTCGGACCGCCTCTCTAACTCAGCCAATCCAAGCAGGCTTTTGATGCATGCAAATTAGACAATGTTCTGTACCAAATCTACACTGTCAAAAGCCTGCTCAGATTGGCCAGAGTCAGAGAGGACGTCTATGACAGTAGAACCTTTGAACCTTTGCTTGTTGTGATTGGCTCACTGTGGTACATACAGTTGCAGCACAGGAACGTTCTGTCTGATATAGCAAATATAGGCCTAAACCTATGTTTTAACTGCAAAATTAGGGGGTCGTCTTATACGCTGGAAAAATACGGTATATGGAATATAAATAATCAGAGTTATGATGGTACTAGGTAGTAAATGAGTGAAATGAGGAATAGTATGAAAAAAATTGAGTAATGGTAGGGTTTGTAACAATCTGGTGGTGAATCTGGTGTTACACTGTTGTAAGTATAAAAGTGGAACATTGGTACTATTGTTTTTTTGTTTTTGTTTTGTTTTGTTTTGTTTTTGGATCACACCCGGCAGCACTCAGGGGTTACTCCTGGCTCTGTTCTCAGAAGTCACTCCTGGCAGGCTCGGGGGACCATATGGGATGCCAGGATTTGAACCACCGACCTTCTGCATGCAAGGCAAATGCCTTACCTCCATGCTATCTCTCCAGCTCCACATTGGTACTATTGTTAAAAAATAAAGTTTAAAATATATAAAGTCTCTCCTGGATGTTGACATCACTTTTACAATGATTCGTGTTTCTTGCTTTTTTTACAAATGCAATCTTTCTCTCTCTCTCTCTCTCTCTCTCTCTCTCTCTCTCTCTCTCTCTCTCTCTCACACACACACACACACTTGCAATATGAATTAAACCTAGTCAGGTTTCAAATAAGAATGCTTGATTTCTTCTTTATTATTCTGAGAATGATAAACAAACTTGTCATTTGAATTTAGTCTTGAAGAAGAAATAAATGTCCATGAATACTAGTTCAGGGACACCCATCCTGTAGTAGAGTTTTGAGAGAGGTAGCAATGAACTTTTTTTTTACCTTGTGTCCAATCTTGCGTCATTATAATATTTAAATGTTATAGTTATTCTTGCTGCTATATTAGATGTTTTAGGAAAGTGTAGCATCTTGGAAGATTATAATTTAAGATAAGTTGTTCTCTTATCATTTTTAATGGGAATTTATTGTTGAAGAAATGTAAACAGGTGCTTAGAATTTAGAAACCAAATCAGTGAGAGGTAAATGTGATTACTGTGAAAATGTAGATTTTACTTCAATGGAAACTTATGCTCAGAAACTGAGACAAGAGAATAGTAAGATAAAAGATACCCAGTTGGAATTGATGTGTGGAAGAACAGTAATCCAAGGAAATTAATTTTGGTGTTAAGCATTTAAGTATAGAAATACTGAGACAAGCTATGGCATTAATATATGTTAAGGCGGCTGGATTAAATAAAAACTCAGAACTGAGCAAATTCCAGGAGCTATGAATACATTCTACAGCAGATATTCTATTCAGTTTTAAAAGCTTTTTGCCTCTTTATTATGCTACTTAGTTGTCTAGCATCTATAAGAATGTTTCTAGAAAATGTGACTTGAGTTTATGAATATTATAAGGATGCATTTTTCATTGTTAGAGGATAATGGAAAAAATTAGATTTCAGTGAAATATTCTCTTTTTTTATGGAATATTAGAACTTGGTCTGTCTTTTTTTTAAATATAACTTTTATTTTAATTATAGTGGCTTACATATCGTTCACAGTAATATTCCAGGTACATATTTACATTGAATCAGGGGGATTCCCACCACCGAGTTGTCCTCCCACAACTGCTCCCATCCTGCCTCCTAGAATGCTGCTAGAATGCGTCGTCCTTTCTGTGTCTAGTTTATTACTTAGTGGTCTTATAACTGTTTTGTCTTGGTGCCTCCATTACTGCCCCTCTAATTGAGAGATGGGATTAGAAAGTTCAAGTTATGTGGTTTTGTTTGAGGAAGAGAAAGGTAATATAATGGGGTAAAAATCGACTATCCCGACTATGAGCAGAGTCATTCTAGAGGCTCTCATCCTTGCTTTGAGGGATGAAGGGGAAAAGAAGAAGGTGAAACACCACAACAATTCAAAAAGAGGAATCAATTAAGATATCCAGTGAGCACTGCAGCAATAAAAGTATGCACCACATAGTTGCCATGGTCTTGAGATAGGAAATATGACAAGGCGCAAAGAGGAAGAAGAGAAAAGAAGAAAAAAAAGTAAATATATAATTAAAAAATGGACAACTACTTCAATATCTACCCCCAAACAAAGAAATTGACAAAAACTAGATAAAAATAATAAAAAATAGAAAAATTTAAATAAAAATAAAAAAGAAGGATTATTTAGTGTTTTTTGTCCCCCCCCCCCCCGCATAGGCACAGTAAATATTGGGGTCATCCGAAATGGGAATCCCCTTGGCCTAAGAGATACAGGGTTTCTCTACCCTTGGAATATATTGTCATGGGATTATCTGTAGACTTTTTTCACGTTCATTTACTCTCCCCTTGGTGTATTTATGCCGTATGGGAGACTTCTGCTCCGATCTGGATGTTAAAAACAGACATCTAAATCTAGAGGTCTCAGTCTGTGCACAGGTCAAGGAGTGGAACTTATGATGAAGACTTTATTTGTGATTTTAGAAGTTCTGTTTCCTCTATGTCATTTTAATCTGTCTTCTGTGGTTAATGGTCTTGGCCCTTGCGCTGAAACTCAGATGGAGCCTGGGATATCGTCTTTCGTTATGTTTCCAGAAGACCCGTTCAGTTGCAATTGCCTCAGTCAGGACTCTGGAATTGGAGGTCATGATTGTTATGCAGGACGTAGACCAAACCTAGGGCTTTCTTGGTCCCAGAATACACACTGCCCGGTCATGGTTCTATCAGCCGGTCACCTGTAGATCACTATGGGCTTTTGCACAGCCCATAGTGTGGTAAGTCTTCTGATTTTGTTTTATCCTGCCTTAGGATAAAGGTAGGATAACCTGTTCTTATGTCCATTTGTTCCCAATTTCCTCATTGTCAGGATATCATATTAGATAGAACTGGCTCATGTTGGAGATAGAGTAGTATTCAGGATGTTCCAGATGGGCTTTGGTTCCTGTAGTTGTTGTGAAGAACTGTGTCGATTCTATGTCTGTCTGGGGTTCAGGATTCAAGTCTGGACGGTTGGTGTCTAATCTTCTGGAGTCTAAGATGGATCCACATGACATATTTTCAAGGTGGGAGATTCCCCTGTATTGTAAATAAGTATGAGTTCTTATCCCTAGTAGGTAAGTGCTTGTTTATATACGTGGGATTTCCCCTTTTTTAGTGTGCTTTTGCAGGAAGAAATGGTGCTTCATTATATTCCCAGTGCATTTGGGGGTGAAAAGAACAGAGAAACAAGTCACACATCCAAAAACATAAAAATAGAAATAAGAAAATATATATTTGCTCACATATGTATAGTGAAAAATGATTTTAAGTAAAATGAAGTAAAAAATAAAGAGGTAGTGTTATACAGGTCTTATACTTATGATGGAAGTATAGGTTTCCCCATTGCCTTTTGAGATTTTCTTGTGGGGTGTAGGTTCCCAGGCACCTTTTCATCGCACACCTTGCCCTTCCTGAGATTGGTAAAAGATTTGGGGGGGGGGTCTTGTGTAAAGTTCTTGCATTGGGAGTCCTTTTAGGGCTAAGTTCGGTATCCAGCAACAGTCCACTTTAGGAAGAGTTGGTAGGGAGGGCCACACAGCATGAGTCAGCAGGGGTGTTGGTTGTCTTTTCCTGCCGGGGACGAGGTGTGGGTTTGAGTGGATGTCCCTTCGCTCGGGTGCTGGGTACTGGTTCGTTGGGGTAGGAGGTCAGTCTTGATGCCTAATAGATTAAGAAATGAGGGTGAAGAATTTTAATAAGTTAGAAAATCTTGATGAGATTGAGGGGTAAAGGGGTAGTCGGATTCCTGGAAGGGGGATAGGGGAGAGTATTTGGAAGGGGCAGAAAGGAAGAAAGGAGAAAATAAGATTAAATAGGGGGAAAAAAAGGAAGAGGGAGTAGTGAGAAGAGAGATGAAAAGAGCGGGAGCATGTCATTTTGCTTGAATATGTTCGATGAGTAGGCCCCGTAGTATAAGTCTGCAGGTCACTGTTGCTGCTTTGGTGGTCTGGCTGGACACATTCTTCAGGTCCTAAAAAAAGGTATGCCCTAGAGATAAAGGGTGTTAAAAAGTTTTGTCCAGACAATTTTGTAACGCAACCTGGGTATAGCATCTCGTGTGGCTTAGCTCTGAGATGCCATCTTAGGTTGTCCATCCTTAGTATCCAAGAATGCCTGTGGACAGAAAAGCTGAGAGGTTACTTTACATATATTAAGCTTAAGGCATTAACACCTATTATTATGAAATACTTCGGTTGTAGTCAGTGATTTCCCTTGGTATTCTTTACCTGTAACCTTGTATAAGGTCTGTAAAAGATTATTATGAGCCTTTGCAGTAACAGGCTGGTTGCATACCTGTTCACTCTACGCTGTTGTTTCTGCAGTTGCTGGTTTCTTTATGGTTTAATGTGTGATCGAGAGTTTATGATGTTCCTGTTTCATGTGTTTTGGGCACTTCTGCCTAGTATATGTGTGGTATTACAGTGTTTGGAGTTTCTACCCTGTTAAGTCCTGTTATTTGATCT